>NC_092630.1:4202957-4502957 GCF_039555335.1 Amphiura filiformis | reverse complement strand
TAGTCAGCGAAGATAGACCCAAAGCTGAGGCACTCAATCGCCAATTCACTAGCGTGTTTACCAACGAAGGTCCAGGATCACTACCTGATCTGGGAACAAGTCCACATGCAGATATTAGTAGACTCATTATTTCTGCCAAGGGAGTTTTAGATCAGCTGCTTAAATTACATCCAGCTAAAGCCCAGGGGCCAGATGGTGTCCCAACTTGGTTTTTGAAGACCTTTGCTGAACAACTTGCATCACCTTTATGTGATCTTTTTCAAACTTCAATTGACTCTGGAGAAGTGCCTAAAGACTGGAGAGAAGCCAACGTAGCTGCCATCTTTAAAAAAGGTGATCGCGCCTCTGCAGGAAACTACCGGCCTGTGTCACTGACTTCGGTTGTCTCCAAAATCCTCGAGCATATCATACACAGCCATGTGATGAAACATCTTGAACTCCATCAAATCCTGACCGATTACCAGCATGGATTTCGTGCTAAGAGGTCTACTGAGTCTCAATTGATATTAACCATCCATGACATTGCAAAGGAACTTGATGGTAAACAGAAGGTTGATGCCGCCATACTTGATTTCACAAAGGCATTCGACAAAGTGCCTCACCGTCGTTTAATCGCCAAATTAAATTATTATGGAATCACCGGCTCCATTTCAACTTGGATTAAGAATTTTCTCTCAGACAGAACTCAGAAAGTGTTGGTTAATGGGACAACATCAGCTTCAGCTTCTGTGACGTCAGGTGTCCCCCAGGGCACAGTCATTGGTCCACTGCTCTTTTTACTCTACATAAATGATTTACCAAACAAACTCACTTCAAAAGCAAGATTATTTGCAGACGACTGTCTCATCTATACACCAATCACAAACCAGACCGACACCTCAATTTTACAGAAAGACTTGGATGCTCTAGAGGAATGGCAAAACACATGGCTGATGAACTTTAATCCATCTAAATGTTTCACCATGACCATCGGTTCCAGCCCTCAGTCACCGCATGTTTACACCTTCTGTGGTAAAGAGCTTTCAACAGTTTCTTCTCATCCATACCTGGGTATTCATCTGTCAAACACACTTAGTTGGGATATACAAACTCAGCATTCTGCAAAGAAAGCCAATCAGATCCTTGGAGTTGTTAGGAGAAACCTGTGGAGCTGTCCTGAAAAGGTTAAGGTCACTGCCTATACAGCCCTGGTTCGGCCTATCCTTGAATACGGAACAGCTGCGTGGGACCCCCACTTGCAGAAAAACATCCACGCTCTTGAGAGAATACAACGTCAAGCAGCAAGATTCTGCAAGAAAGTGTACACCCGCGAGAAAGGAATTGTTACCAACTTACTCCGGGAGCTTGATTGGGACACTCTCCAGTCAAGACGGCAAGCCAAGAAATTAACAACTCTTTACAAAATGGATAATGGGCTCATTGACATCAAATTAGACGACTACATTCACCACACCACACGGTCTTCAAGGGGACACAACAAGAAATTTTTCCAACCAAGATGTAAGACCACCATCTACCAGAAGTCATTCTTCCCTGAACCATCGTTAGCTGGAACCAGCTTCCTCCATCTGTTGCTGAGAGCCCTGACCTGAATACCTTCAAAACCAACTTAGATAAACACCTCAAACCAAAACTATAACTGCTCTGCCATCCAACCGCTGCGCAAGTTGGTGTGATGTATCCTCGAGATATTTTTGCCAGCAGCGACTTCAGATTCAGATGTACCCATCTGTGATACAAAAAAAATAGAATTTTCTCTAAAAAATAATTTTGGTACATATTAGCACCAACAACTCACATGTAAAATATGAGCGTGCACAGCGCCCTCGTTCAGCTTTAAAAAATTCTTGAAATTTCAGCCTCTCTGAGCCTTAGGCCTACTTGCAAATGGTAAACTTTGGAGGTGCATAACATTGTGCGCCATCATCATCCCAACCTGCATTTTGCATTTTTTTTAAGTACCAAATGGTTACATTACAAAACCAAGAAAAAATTGGGATCTTGATGGCGCACAAAATCAACAAATCAATGATTTGATGAAAAGCGCCCTCGTGCAAACTTCAAAGCATCATAACGGGCTGCGCCATCAAGATCCCAAGTCCGAACAAGTTTGAAATTAAAGACCTCCATGGCAAGTTTCATTTTTCAGCAAACAATTTTTGGGATTTCGTTGGCGCACCGAGTTAACAGAGGTCAAAGGTCAAAATTTCCTATTTTCGCACATATTTGCAAGCCTGTATTATTGCGCGCCAACGTCACCTGACTCTCCGAATAGCATTTCATCAAAGAAGAAGTAATTCTCTGCAAGAACTGAAAAAATGAGCTTGGGATCTCCTGATCTTCATATTTTTCGAAAAATATGCGCCAACAAGATCCCAATTTTATTAGTCATCGTCTAGCTTCTTTGGCGACCAGTAGATAAAACACAAGCAACAGCTAATTCTCGTTAACTAGTAACAAACGCACGGCGCATGCGCGAGCCGGGAAATTCAGTTTTGGTATTGAAACGTAAACAAAGCCGAATCAAAACGATTCCATGCAGAATATCACTTCTTTTTATAAAACTAAGCAAAATTACAACAATTACTTCAGGGTATATAAACACCAAAGTTATATCTAGCACATATGTCAAAAAGAAGTTGAAAATTCATCAGATAAGCGAGAAAGGGTCGAATTTTCGGTCAAAAACAATTTCGAAACAAATCATATTTTTTGGCCTAAAACTTGGCCATAACAAAATTCCCGTACACCACCAATTTTATGATTTTTGTCCTCAAAAATTAACTGCGTAATCCTCATAGTGTTTTCAATTCAATTCCCCGGGAGACGGAGAAACGGACATATAGAAAAAAAGATATTTAATTTTATTTAATTTAATCCACAAATTGGCACCTGAGTCGGGGCGTTGCAAACGTGTTATATATGGTGAGTATGTGTGTACATGTGTAGGGACCGAGTCTACATCAAGCTTGAACTTCCCGGCTCGCGCATGCGCCCTGCGTTTGTTACTAGTTAAAATTCTCGCTATTCGCCCAGACAAACAAGAACCTAGACCTATAACTTTGGTTTGCGTAGTGAAGTCAACACTGCTTAGCAACGATTTTGACAAGGGCGCAACCGGACGCAAACAAGCAGACATGTTATTCTGCAGAACATGTTCAGCGTTTGGCTATTCGCCATGAGACGATACTACCAGACCTGTAATGCCCATCCCTAACGATCATGCGTTTTTCGTTCCACGATCCAAGGCAGATTTTTCTCGGGTGGTCGGACGCCGACCAAAAAAGGCACCATGCCTGGAACGTGGCTTCAAAACGCCATGATCGCTATGGGCATTGGTCTGCGCCAGTGTATCGCTCATGGCCAAACGCAACATGTTCTGTAGACGCTAACATGTCTGCTTGTTTGCGTCCGGGTTGCGCCCTTGTCAAAATCGCTAAGCAGTGTTGACTTCACCACGCAAACCAAAGTTATAGGTCTAGGTTCTGTTTGTCTGGGGCTATTCGCAATAAGGCGCCGCCAGCGGTTTGCGATGTAATCGTGATGTATCATGGGAAAAGGTCGACATCCAAGTCCGCGCAATACGAATATTACCATGCTATTACATAGGAACACGTGACAATATTTTTTAGTTTGTCAAAATAAAGGTGTTACACGCGAATCGATACTCAATAATTAGAGGTTAATAACTGCACATCGGTTATTTGGAGGGCATTGTGAAAAATCTAAACATTTTGCCTTTGGAACCGAGGAATATCCCGAGGGGCGTAGCCCCGAGGATATTCCGAGGTCCAAAGCAAAATGTTTAGATTTTTCACAATGCCCATATATTACCGATGCAAAGTTATTAACCTCATTCATAACCGCTACTTTCATCTCTTCACCTTACAAAATAACACCAAATTTTGCTCAAAAGTTTATCAAAATATATGATTTTTACATCTTCCCTTTCCAAAATCGATCAGGCTAAAACAGAACGACCAATAACAAAAGTGCGTATCAGAATCTGTGCAAATATGGTAGCGCGCAATCCAAATACGGCAGCCAGCGCCACAAGCAGTTTGTTGGACGCTTTAATACGGCGAACGCGAAGTCAATTGTGTGCGACATTGGAACAATTACGCATTTTGCGGTCAATTGTGAGATATTAATGACCTCGATTTGCGTTCGCGTTTTTGCAAATAATAAAATATGATTGGATCGCACGCATCGCGTTTATTAATGAGGTTATGAATACTTAATAATGTGATTTGAAATGTGCACAATTAATTTTTTCTCTATCGATTTGCGTGTAATACCGTTATATTGACAAACTAAAAATATTGTCACGTGTTCCTATGTAATAGCATGGTAATATTCAGTATTGCGCGGACTTATGTCGACCTTTTCCCATGATACATCACGATTTTCCCATGATACATCACGATTACATCGCAAACCGCTGGCGGCGCCCTTATTGCGAATAGCCATAGACATACCACCTAGACCTGTAACTGCCCATCCCTAACCATGGCAGTAGGTGAAGCCACGTATCCAAGGTAATTTTGGTCGGGTGGTCGGGCGCGAGAAATAAGCGTTCATGTCTGGAACGAAAAACGCGATCGCTTATGCGTGATTGCTGCGCCGTTATCGCCGGCGTCAAATGCAACATGTTCTGTAGACGCGAACATGTCTGCTTGTTTGCGTCCGGGTTGCGTCCTTGTCAAAATCGTTGCTAAGCAGTGTTGACTTCACTACGCAAACCAAAGTTATAGGTCTAGGTTCTTGTTTGTCTGGGCGAATAGCGAGAATTGGGATCATGTGGGCGCACTATAAAAGAGGTCCAAATTTTTTTTTACTCTCACCAACTACCATGATGGAATCAGCATCATCTGAAATGCACTCACACAAGTTTCTATGAGACATGTCTGGTGATCCCCATTGAAAAAAAAATTCTGCACAAAGTATGAACTTTGACTTCTATTTAAGTGGTGCACCAACATGACCCCACTTTTGTTTTACTTGTTATTAGTTATACATAAGCCCCTTTATCCAATCATCCAAAAAGTAAGATGGGATCTTGTTGGCGCATTATTTATATTATGGGTCAAAGTTCCACTTTTGTGCTGCACATAGGCAAAATACACACTTGGGCAAAATAATGCCAATTCGGCACAAAGTATGAAATTTGACCTCTATTGAATTAGTGCGCCCACATGATCCCACTTTTTTTTTACTTGTTATCAGTTATACATAAGCCCCTTTATCCAATCATCCAAAAAGTAAGATGGGATCTTGTTGGCGCACATTTATATTGCCGGTCAAAGTTCCACTTTTGTGCTGCACATAGGCAAAATAATGCCAATTCGGCACAAAGTATGAACTTTGACCTCTATTGAATTAGTGCGCCCACATGATCCCACTTTTTTTTTTACTTGTTATCAGTTATACATAAGCCCCTTTATCCAGTCATCCAAAAAGTAAGATGGGATCTTGTTGGCGCACATTTTTATTGCGGGTCAAAGTTCCACTTTCGTGCTGCTCATAGGCAAATATGCATCACTTTGGCACAAAGCTTGACCTTTGACCTCTTTTATATTAGTGCGCCCACATGATCCCAATTAGCTGTTGCTTGTGTTTTATCTACTGGTCGCCAAAGAAGCTAGACGATGACTAATAAAATTGGGATCTTGTTGGCGCATCTTTTTGTGATGCAGTAAAAAGCCCACATTGTGCAGCGAGTGGGAAAAAGAGGTCAAATTGACCTCCAAAATGAGGCTAAGTCCATTTTCAAAAAATCAGAAAAATATGAAGATCAAGAGATCCCAAGCTAATTTTTTCAGTTCTTGCAGAGAATTACCTCTTCTTTGATGAAATCCTATTCGGAGAGTCAGGTGACGTTGGCGCAAAAATGTGCGAAAATAGGAAATTTTGACCTTTGACCTCTGTGCGCCAAATCGAAATCCCAAAAATTTTTGCTGAAAATGAAACTTGCCATGGAGGTCTTTAATTTCAAACTTGTTCGGACTTGGGATCTTGATGGCGCAGCCCGTTATGATGCTTTGAAGTTTGCACGAGGGCGCTTTTCATCAAATCATTGGATTTGCTGATTTTGTGCGCCATCAAGATCCCAATTTTTTTTCTTGGTTTTTGTAATGTAACCATTTGGTTCTTTAAAAAAATGCAAAATGCAGGTTGGGATGATGATGGCGCACGATGTTATGCACCTCCAAAGTTTACCATTTGCAAGTAAGGCTCAGAGAGGCTGAAATTTCAAGAATTTTTCAAGCTGAATGAGGCGCTGTGCACGCTCATATTTTACATGTGAGTTGTTGGTGCTAATATGTACTAAAATTATTTTTTAGAGAAAATTCTATTTTTTTTTGTATCACAACCCCCCTGATTTGGTACATAATAAGGGAGACTGGCTCTTAAAGTGTATGTAGTTGGGATGAAAAGCCGACAATCAATTGAAAATTTTGACCTTTCAGTATTGAAGATATGGATTTTTTCCCAAAACACCAAAAAAATTAGGTCTTTTGGGAAAAAAATCCATATCTTCAATATGAAATGTCAAAATTTTCAATTGATCGTCGGCTTTTCCTCCCAGCTACATACACTTTAAGAATATGTCTAATATTAGATTTATGAAATTTACTTCGAGGACTGTTATATATCAAAAATGTGAAAAATATCAAATTTTAATAATTTGTCATAAAATTTGTATTAGATCGTGAATTTCAAAAAATGAAAATTGTTTGATATCAGAAAGACATTTTTCGTATTCAGAATGCAATTCGATATGTCTGATGTGCTCTCATGTGCCACAAAAAATACTGTCGAAATGCTCATTCCAGAACCCTTAAGGAGTGTATTATTTATGACATAACTTGATGTCAGACAAAATAAAAACACTGTACAAGATACTGATTACATTATATTAATCTTTATTTCAAAATCATGATTACAGTACTCTGTCTTCATCATGGGACTCAATCACTGACTGACTTTTAATCATTAAATATTTAGGGTCCACTGGCATTCAGAAATCCCCATATTGCTGGGATTCATAGCTAATTCCACTGGGATTCATAGCTAATTCCACTGGTCAAGTAAATGACATGACTCTACTACACACTATTAGATCTAACAAATTCTACACGACATAATTTTGTCTATTTTTCCAGGTTTCACCTATTGTTACATCTACTTGCTATTTTGTTAAAACTGACTGGAGTAACTTTAACATAAGTTTGCAAAAGTAAAATTAAATAACCAAAGTCGTAAAGTTGTTGTTTTAGAACTGCATTTTATCTTTCCCCATATCATCAAGGATTTGTCACACAGGCAAAAAGCTAAATTTCTTTGTACCACAGAAAAGGGTCATTACTTTTTATAAAATGTGATGTGATCAAGCAAAATCTGTCGGAAGTCGGATATATTGATGTTCAGGTATAGCCAAACAAAGACAATTCATTTTGTTGCACATTGTTTTGGAAACACTTGAAATGTTGATATCTTTAGAATTAAATGTTCAATTCAGGTTTTTTGGCAAAATTTAGCTTTGCAAATGCTTTATGTAATCATGTAAAAAACTGAAAATTGATTATGCCCGACTTCAGACTAATTTTGTTTGAACACACCACAAATAAGACCACTTACACTAAATGAGCATAATTATAACCAAAATAACGTCGAGATATTCCAAAGTTGAATTCCTATGTATGGGTTGCTACTTGATTTAGTCTTCAAAAATCAATATTTTTTCCAGAATTTCCCCTCTTTTTGTGAGAGCAGGTCACAATGCCCTTTGATTTCCTTCACCATCTTGCAATCAATTATATCGCCCTCTAGTGGCTACACTGTTAAGGGATTGAAATTTCAAAGACCCATTAGAAACAGGAAAATCCTATTTGTCCCTATGGCAAATCCATGATAATAGTACAAAGATTTCAGATGCAAACACGATATACAGCATCGCTACCTTCTGTTGTTTTGATTAATATTGATAATTTAATACAAAGAAATATCATAATAAAAGATCTCCCAAATAAAAATGAATAATTTGTTCATTAAAATAAAATATCCCTTAAAAAGAACTAAGCACACAAATATTTAAACAAAAAAATGAATTGCAATATTTATTACAAATCTAATAGAGCAGCCTTTGGATACATCTCGTCTTGCATCTGAAATCTTCACACATTTGTAAAATAAAATTAATCTGTTTAAGATATGATCATGATTGAGAAAATGACTACTAAAAATGTTTTTTTTTCCTGCGGGATAGTGTTCTTTATAATAATTATCCATTATCTTACTTTCTTTATGATTTTAATTAGTTTTATTGATACAAATTCCAGAAATACTATACTATAATTTGCTCACCTCAAGTTTGATAGTGAGTGACGTATGTGTGTATTTCTCTAGCCACTGTATTAAATTAAGTTTTGCAGAGTGTACATGCACACATACAAGGGCAGCATGTCAGTATGCTTGCGGCACAACCACAAAGTATTGACATCACTACAGAACTTGAAGCAAACCAATACCAAAATGTATAAACTTTATACTTCCTTATTTCAGATCAACATTTTATCCTTTTTCGACAGCCAAACTCTTTCCTAGATAAAACTGTCCACATTAACTGTTACAAAATTTAGTATGTTGCACAGGCAATACACTAGAAGTATTCTTCATTTATATTTTTTAAGAAATTTGTTTCAGTACAATATCAAAGGGTTCAGTAACATGTGTACTACATCACCAGTATTTACTCAACGTCTCAAAACTATTATCGTTCTGGGTTTGTTGTTAACCGCAAGAAACTTTGTACACTGTAAATCCAGTCGATGGCGATATACACAATTACGGTATATAAAATGCCTTGCCCAACATTTCTGCATTTAAATTCTACACATGACAATTTAAAAGCTTATACATGTACATATCATTATGATATGTGCATAATGCCAAATAGCGATTTATCGAATCATATTATGCATGTTGTTAAACAACTGATATGCTGCCCTCTATCTTTTAGATAAATTAATGGACAACTCCGTTTCAAAGACAATAAAATTTTGATAATGAGCAACTTATTTGACATTATGTCATAAATCACAATAATAATATGACATGGTATTCAGATGTCTTCAGACGTTAACCACTACCCAAATGCTTAACACATTCAAAATTTCACATCAAGCGCTCATGGGCTCAGTATATGTTTTAAAAGTCAAATTTAGAATCAAAATGCTTAACTTCTTAGGCAAGGTATTTTAAACACATTTTCTAAACCCAACATCGTCACCTGGATGTATAGTGTAGAAGTATACCATAAAGACCCAATTTTGAATAAATCCCTGCTAATGATATTGTGATATAAACCCTTATGTGACATACTCAGGTAAATCCAGATGCAACTGAGCACATACATGTTACCATCTACAGAGGTTCTGACTGCTTTGATTGAAACAGGTGTGTTGTACCAATTCGTCGGTCGCAACACAGAGTGGCGTACGTGAAGGACAAAATACGTCTCCGAGCAAACATTTTTGAAGGATATGCTACTAGTAACGGAGTTGGTACTCGTCCACTGTTATATCTCAGTGGCCCTATTCTATTTGAAATTGAAGTTTAAAGTTCCAACTATTACACTGTATCTTTAATAGTTAACAAGAAATAACTATTATAGGATAAAAGCTAGCTCGAAACCTATACGCCACTATGTGAAACGGAAAGTTTGAAAAATCATTCTACGCCACTATGTGTTGCGACCGACGAATTATTCCATTTAAAATCCACACTCCCCTGTGGAAGATTTTGGGAATATCTTCCACAGGGGCAGTTTGAATTTCAAATGAAATGAACACATTAGCAGCTCCATTTGAAACTCACCTCCCTCAGTGGAAGATTCAGGTTGAAACTTTCTCAGAGGGTGTATGAGATTCAAATGGAGCTGCTAATGTGTTCATTCCATTTGACATTCTTACTCCCTCTGTGGCAGATATTTCCAAAATCCTCCACAGGGGTAGTGTGGATTTTAAATGGAATAGCCCAATTTGAGTGGGTGAAATTGTAAGTACCTGCTTGAGTTGAAGGAACAATTAGTGCCAGTAATCCTCATGCTCAGTGAGATAAGTTTTGTAGTCTGACCATGCCAGTTAACTTTGTGTAGCATGTTTCAGGAAATGTTATAAGGTGCAGCCCTAGCATATAATTTAAAGTAGTGTGGAACCTTAAAATACCTGAATTCTTCTTCACAAAGCAGGTGGAACCTCTATGTCCAGTGGCGTAACTGAAGGGGTGGGGGAGCTGCCCCCTCAGTGGTGGTGCCACAGAACTCTTGACCCCCCCCCCAGTAAAAACACAAAATTAGGAAAATTTCCACTTTTTTCAGTAATTTTGCACAAAATGAGTTGATTTTGCCCCTGAAATTCACTTTGCCCCCTCAATGCCCCCGAAAAAAAATTCCTGGCGCCCCCATTGTGCCCCCTGTGAGAAGTCTTGTCCCCTTGTGGGATGTTGGCTGCCCTGACATTTAAGTTTTTTATGCCTTTTTTGTACCAGTTTTGACCATTTTTGTCAAAATTCCCCCTCTCCCCACTTGAATGTTTCTTTGCCCCCCTCACCCCCACTGAAAAAGTCCTGCCTACGCCACTGTTTATATCCAGTATCATATTCATGCCCTGTTCCATCTGATTATCATAAAATGAATCACCCTAATTCTGTCTAAAATTCATTATTTCACAACATTTTAAAAATCATTTACTTAACATGTGAAACAATATTGTCATGCATCATCATAATTTTTAAATACAGTTCTTTCTCTTCAGAAAGATACAAATTAAATTCATCTGCAGATATACTGTCAAATATTTCATATTTTCTACACGAATGCACAAATAAATATATAGCCAATAAAATGTCCATTCCTACTGACCAACCTCTGCTCCTCAAGTTCACAATGTACACATATTCATAACTCTATCATGCATCTCTCTGTTCCTTATATATAGTTTTTTTTAAAGCATGCAAAACAAAACAAAACAAAAAATACAAACTTAAAAGTTATATTATATACAACATAATCTGTTTGACATAAATGAATATAGTAAAACATAATATACAAGTTAAAGAGTTGCTTCCTACTCACTGTCTCAGATGTACACCATCAATTCCATTGCTGCAATTATGCATGTAAATTTGGACATTATTTTGGCGAATCATGATTCGGCATTTTGCCAAAATCATAATGATAAACCATATCTTGTCAAGACAAGGTTTGTTAACTCTTACCCCACTTTTCTTAATCTCATTATCAGTATTAAATGATGATGTCCAAATTTATCACCTAAATTTCCAAAACATGTCAAAACAGCGCCCTCATTCCACAAGCTCTAATCGCATCAACGGAAATGACGGATTATACTCGTTACACACTGACCTATTGATACATACATTCTACTGGACCCTGCATACATCCAGTTAACCTACTCACGATTCCAGAAAAGTTCACAAAATTAATGAAACACAAAACACACTCTTTTCTCATTTTAGAAAATGGACATGTAAAGAACTAACAATAGTTTGTTTAGACTTGTGAGTTTATTGTTTTACATTATGTTTAATTTTGCGAGTTAATTATAATGTGAACTTTTCCAGAATCTTGAGTAGCATCAAACTGTTTAATAATAGTGTTTTTTGTTGATTTATAAATAAATCCTATTGAACATTCCCAGTTTAAATGGGCATTATGGGTAACTTTGTACAGGATATGTTTTCGTGGTCTATCCTTCATGTAAGCATACACCATATGGGCTATTCCATTTAAAATCCACACTACCCCTGTGGAAGATTTTGGAAATATCTCCCACAGGGGGAGTATGAATTTCAAATGGAATTAGCACATTAGGCAGCTCCATGAATTTCATACACCCTCTGCAAAAGATTCAAAATGAATCTTCTACAGAGGGAGGTTGAGTTTCAAATGGAGCTGCCTAATGTGTTCATTCCATTTGAAATTCATACTCATAAATGGAATAGCCCAATTAGCCTGTGTCAAATTAGCTTCTTGTCAAGACTTCATTGAAGGCTTAGACAAGCTTTCTTCCAGTGTCTTGATATTAGGCCAATGGAACTCGATTATTAGTTTCCGATTGGATGTATGAAAAAAAGGATGAGGTCGCTATTTCATTATTCATTATTCGGTCTCTTTTCATTATCCATTATGTCAACAAAATCAATGATTTTATGAACAGCTTTCTCCAAATTTAGGTTCCCCACCAGTACCAAAGTATAATATTGTTGATGAAAGACCATCTCAAAACCGGTATTAATGCTAAGATCATCTTTACAGACATTTTGCAACAGATTGAGAAAAGATTTGAATTTGTTTTCATTAAAATGAAAAGAAATTTGCAATTTTTGTAATCACTAGAAACATGATGAGGTAATCCTTAAATTTCCATTATTTACTACATCCTCTACCCCTACAACTAAGAAAAACTGCTGATTATGATCAGCAGAGGATGTCAGACATTTTGAGAGTTTCAATTTTGATTATTTCCATTTCAATTTTCAGATCATTGACTTTTTTATGAAAATAATGAAAGTTTTGGTCAAATTGAAAAAGTGATGCGGGCGGTCAATAGGAAACTAACAATCGAGTTCCATTAGCCTTAGACAAGCTTTCTTCCAGTGTCTTGATACTAGGCTAACTCAGTTTGCTTATATGAAGGAAATACCATTTTCTTTTTTGAGTTTCAGTATTACTAGTATTACCAGCACCAGGATAAGTTGTATATATGAGTCAACACATAAAAACAGTGATTTTTTTAAATTTATAGTGTTTTTTGTTTGTTAATTTTCTATTCCATCTAATCTATAAGCAGTGTCAGTCGAAATATTGTACTGTCAAATTTAGACCATTGTGATAATTGTGACCTAATGCTCTCACATAATGAGCATAAAGTTGAACAAATAACATTCTGTGATATTCCACATTTGAATTCCTTTTTTAAATATTTATGTAGATCTTCAATATTGTTGTGGTGACTTTACGCTCTGGATGCAGGTCACAAATATATTTGCATAAGAAAATATTACACCTTGATTACACCAAAGATCTATCATCATGTGTAAGAAAGTGTATGCATAATGGCTGCTCCATGTTAAATTTTGAAATTGCATTGCAGAGGAATCCCAAACCTTAACTTATGTTCATCTATAAATGAGGCACTAGGTTTTGAGAGTCTTCATCGGGTGATTCAAGTTGCTCCTAGAGCACCTCGTCTTACTTCATCTGGTGATTCAAGTTGCTCCTGGAGCACCCCATGTCTTACTACCCTCAGACTTGGTACCTTAACAGTGCCACAAATTTGTATGAAAAAGGCAGCTATTGACCTTTTCGGTAAATCCCATAAGCCTTTGCAAGTACAGCTGAGATGCGAGTACAGTAATGATGTTTGATAAACGATGTGTGCATCGGCGCAGATCGGCGTGACGTCAAATGACAACATCTAAGGTGTACTCGCAAAGGCTTATGGGATTTACTGAAAAGGTCAATTTCTTGCCAGAGATTAGTAACACATAGATTGGAACATTCCATGCCTGTGCCCTACAAGCGTACACCGGTACAGCTTTCGGACCTGGGGACATTGATCATCTGAGCGTACACTGAGCGCTCAACTTGTCAGCGCTTACGAACAAACTCTCTTTGTGTACGCTTACGCTATTTGCACGATATTTTAGTTCCATACTTATTGTCGCCCATACTTGTAGGCAATAATTATGCTCACCTTAAGCAGTATGTTCCTTGCACTCACATGACAATGTGTTACCACCAAAATTACTTGTTTTTAAATTTTACTCCCTGGTTAAGCAATGTTGACCAATTTTGACAGTAAATATATACTCACTATTAATCATGGTTTCTTGTATGAAATATTATCTTTATCTTTATCGTCAATCACCAGAAAAAAACACAGAATGCATATATTATTTTGTCTGTACTTCTAGTTGCAACTAAAGACACACTGAAAGATACTTACAAGTCAGGTATACACTAGGATCCACAACATGCTCATCTATCAGGGGCACAGTTCTTTAACCCCAATACATTTGCACATTCATTGAATGACCTTTGAAAAGTTGGGTACAAAAACTCATACTCTGCAACTTGAGGTCAAATTTTGCACTATGATTGTTTAATTGAGGTTATTGGACTATGCCATAGGGATGAGGCCATAGTGGTCCATAGTGATATCTGTCATTATTTGTTGAGCTGGTAAGAAATGAAACATTTTTAACTACTTTATGACACATTAACTGCACACATTTTTGAGTATCTATTTTGAGTTGAAAATAATGTTTGTAAATGATAATCATTTCTCTGTTAAAACTGTGCTAAACCAGGGGAAGTAAGAAGATCAGACTGTCCCTACTAGTATGTTAAAATTGATATAAACATTTGTAAGTATAACTTCAAAATATCACTTCCTGTTACTGAATGTCATCTTATCCAAGTAAATACAATTTATTTATACCATCTTAAAATGATCAGTGTTTGATCTTGAAATGTTGTACCAAATGTCATGCTTTTATCAAGAAATGCACAATTTCAAAATATGCCACTATCTGCTTGACTACTAGTACATGCCATTATCTATGAACAGAATCATGCAATGAAATAATGTCTTTCTGACAAGACTTGAACACAAAAATACTTTGGCCTATAAGATTTTTAAGATTTCCATCTGAAATCCAGACACCCCCTGCAGAAGACATGACCTTTTATTTTAAATCTCCCACACAGGGGTGTAGATTTCAAATGGAGTCACCCATTCAGGTAACCATTTTTGAAATTTAAACTCCATGTGTGAAAGACTAAGGTCATATCTTCCACAGGGGGCGTAAGGATTTCAATTGGAACAGCCCAATCTAAATATACACAAACTGAATAGGCAATTTTCCACATTTGTTTTCCAAATGGTGCTATAAATGGCAATAATATGCACAATGGTTATGACCATGATTTTTTATAATCCAGCTAGTGTTGAATAAATACATGTGTATCTTGTTTTACAATTGTATATTGTTTTTTATCCATTTTTAGTAAAACTGCAACTAGAAATAAACCATATTGGAGGAAAATATAGTTAAATATCATGCAAATTATTAATGGCTATCATCATTTTGTTTATACAAAAAAAGTCAAATATTTTACAAAAATAACCTCATTTCAGTGGTTTTAAATAGTATTTTGCAAGTGAGATAAACGTAAAATATAAATAAAAACATCCAAAAAATAAAGTTCCCACCATTTGGGTGGCCATAACTTTGAGCATGCTTAGCTTAAAGCAATAACATTTATATGAAAGTGCAAAGCAATTTGCTAGCTGAAACTGCAGCTAACAAAATTCTGAAAACGATCAATTTTAATGCTTTAAAATGAATTGTGCTCAAAGTTCTGGCCACTCACAATAATGTACACTTTCATTTTTGGATGTGCTTATATCAGATACTGAGCAAAAAACAAATTAAATAAAAACAAAACATGCTAAAACATACACAAAATTTGAGATTTTGTTGAGATTTTGTTACTAAATTCAAGATATATTCTTGAAATGATGAAATAACATTTTGTTTTTGATACACAGGAGTTGTTAGTAAAACAAAAGTAGAAAATAAAATTTAAAATAAATAAAACATAATAAGTATGACATAAATATTTTCACTGTCTGTGGAAATGTGTTCAATTTTGCTGACATTACATTTTACAGAATGTAAACGATTTGTAACATACAATCAGTCTAAATTCAAACAATATCTACTTCTAGAATTTTGATAAACATCTAGATTTAAAATCATATTATTGTGAAATCATTTGTTAGTTATTAAGGGGCTCGTACAATCTATGTCCATGATAAACACTTCTGTTCATAATAAAAAAGTTTATATTAGCTGTAATTAGCCACAATATTCAACAATAACCGAGTTCACCCCCTCTCTTCTTAGTTATTAAAAATCATTTATATCAAATACATTATCATAAAATGTAACATCCCTGAAATTTGAATAATTTCATAATTATTTGCAAGACAATATCATTATGTGACATGACCAAACCACCAAAGTCTGCAATTTTGAAAATTAAGTTATAACCATTGCTAACTTGCTGGGGAGTTATGATTACTTATCGTCGCTGTTCTGTCAAAACCTCCAATAGCTGCTATGTGTTAGATATGTACAATACGATATATCACATTGTACATATTTAACACCTAGCAGCTATTGGAGTTACGAGGTTTTGACGGAACAGGCAGTAGTGTAGATTTCTTTTTGACATTGAGGGTGGGGTTGGAAAAGTATAGTGAATCTAGCACCTTTTGGTGACAGAATAAGCTTATTGTACAAATACCCGCAAAGTACACAGAATATTTTGCCATTTTGATGCTAAACTGACGAAATATGATGCAAAAGTGGAATAAGTTCGTGCAAAGCCCGAAAAAACTTACACTTTTGGGGTTAAAATGGCCAAATATGACGTTAATTTGGTCAGAAACCCACATACAGGCGTCAACATTGGGGGGATGATTGTACGGTCCATCCCCCCTGGCAAAATACCCCCCATCCCCCAGGGATCTACACCTATTGACAGCAACATTATGTTAAAAACTCCACATCTCTGGCATGCATGGTTGCAAATTTATCAATGTCGTGGGTTCGCCTCTCTGTCGCACCTTTGGCGTCTCTACTTGCGTCTATCACAGCTTCACCACTCATCCCCTTTCAATCATGAGTAGTCTTTAACAAAGACTACAAAGTTTGTATATATTCGTTTTCTTATGTTTGTATTGTGTTTTTTCTCCTTACGTTTGGCTATATCTCAATTTCATTATTGCCGCCTTTGGTCCAATTAGATCAAGTCACATACATGTATCATACCATTCTTTCAAACAAATTAAAAATCTAATGAAATACCATCCAATCTCTTCATAAAAACCGGACTTCATAATAAAGCACTATTCATATGTATTATGACATGATTGAGCCTTAAGAATATCGCTCTTACCAAAGAAATCATTAAACTACTATCAAACACATTTAAAGACATATTGTAACATTTGCTGAGGAGGACACCCTCAATATTTTTCAAAATTCTGTTTTTTACTCGATTGCAGTGTACAAAATATTTTGAATAAAATGACATATGTGTATATTTAATCTTTACGATCAAAATATTAGTTGAATGTGTACACAATATTCATAACACTGTATGTATATGGCATGTGGGAAGATCATAACACATAAAAAGGACCAACCTCGGGTCATGTTCAACACAGTGTCTTGCATTGGTGACATGAGCGCTGGTATTAAATAGTGATATTTGGGGAAAAGAAATACAATTCTATTTCTTATGGAAATGTTACAATATGGCTTTAATCACCGGAATGTCTTTATATAGCATGTCTACTACCCAGAGCTATCAGCTGAACATATTCCACAGGGGGTGTTTTAACAACTCTTTTAGCACATATCAAACAGTGGTCACCATTTTCTTTAAACATCCACTTGGAAAACTGCTCAACTGTTAGAATTCCGTAAAAATATTATTCTATACTATGCTGTTTTGTGGGTTTTTTTTTTCATCCTTTATTTTGCCCTCTTGAGCGTTAAACCGATATTGTTCTTAATCTTCTTAAGTATTGCATACATAAAAATTCAAGAATTATTTGCAATCAAATATTTAATTTCTATCATGTCGTCCTTGCTATTTTTTTTAATTCACCAAGTTATTCCTACACTCACATTCAACTGTATATTCTATTATTTCAATTTGAAAAAAAAATCAGAGACATCAAAAATCACAGCCTTACTATGGGGATTTACGCCATAATACTATGAATAACTTAAAATGCTATCACAAAATGTCACAAAGTTGATCAGGGGTCCATTTCATTAAACTTTTAATCCTTCGTAACTCAAGTAACCATTCGTAAAGTTATGAATACCCAATACTAGACGTAACTTTACGAAGGGTCCCTGTAGTAAATTCCATATTACTTATGAAGGGTACCGTTCGCAGGTGAAATAAAACTTTTGACTCGTCGTAAGTTATAAATGATTTCAAGACTTACGAAGCTTCGTAAAGTTTAGTGAAATGGACCCCAGGCATAGGTGTACTTTCCAAGGTGTTCAAGGAATAATATAAATGATGCATAATTTCCACAGTCTGGTATTAGACTTGAAATATCTACAATATGTTGGAGAAATATGAGTAGTTTGATCTGGTAACACTCAAGTTGTATTACAGTGTAGTATACTCAACGGTATAATTGACTCACAAGTAAGATACTCACTAGTAACTCACATGAGTTGGATACTTAGAGTATTTACATTGAATTCAAGTCAACATCTTATTCAAGTACAAAACACTACTGTAGAGTCATATACTCTCATGTATCATATACTCAAATCAGTTACTCAATGGTATAATTGACTCACGAGTAAGATACTCACTAGTAATTCACATGAGTTGGATACTTAGAGTATTTACATTGAGTATTCTTTCCTGACAAAAGTCAACATCTTATTCAAGTTCAAAAACACTACTGTAGAGTCATATACTCTCACGGATCAAATACTCAAATCAGTTACTCAATGGTATAATTGACTCACGAGTAAGATACTCACTAGTAACTCACATGAGTTGGATACTTGGAGTATATACATTAAGTATTCAAGTCAACATCTTGTTCAAGTACAAAAACACTACTGTAGAGTCATATACTCTCACGGATCATATACTCAAATTAGTTACTCAACGGTATAATTGACTCATGAGTAAGATACTTGCTAGTAACTCACATGAGTTGGATACTTGGAGTATTTCTTTTGAGTATTCTTTCCTGACAAAAGTCAACATCTTATTCAAGTACAAAAACACTACTGTAGAATCATATACTCTTATGGATCATATACTCAAATTAGTTACTCAATGGTACTATTGACTCATGAGTAATATACTCACTAGTAATTCACATGAGTTGAGTATTATTTCCTGACAAATGTCAAAAGTACAAAAACACTACTGCCGAATCACAAATATACTCATATTATACTCATGACCTCATACTATTTGAGTACTTGTAATGTGTACACTAACATTGAGTACTATCATGAATTTGGTAAGTACACACTCAAGCGTTATGTACTCAACATGAGTCACACACTTGAGTATACACAATGATCACTAACATTGAGTAATATAGCCTTTTGAACTCACACAAGTACTCATATTGAGTACTCACAAGAATCATATTACTTTGAGTACTACATAACCATATGTAAATTTCGTTTCAAATCTGTTCAAAGTATTATTTTATGCAGCTAAATTAATACTCATTCTAGGGGAGGGTGAAAATGATATAATTAATTACATCTTGTTCAATTAATGCATAAAAACAATACACCTAACCGAGACAAGCGGGAGCTGCCATACATGAAGTAACTCAGCAACAATAGCTAGCGTATATACTGAGGCTTTCACACACATGATATACCAAAAAAAAGTTGTATAGATTCTTGGTGCACTGTTGCAGTTGTATACAAAGATATCGGACAGACAGACAGACAGACAGGCAGATTGACAGACACATCAATGGTATTCTTCATTGTAAGGCTTTTGTTGACAGTTTGGCAGCAAAACTGAAACAGGAAAAAAAAACAAGAGAAAAAAAAGGTATTTATAGGCTGGAGTGCCCATCTCTTTTGAAGGAATCATATTTCTCCATGAATATTGTTGTGGAGGTCAGCCTACATTCCCACACAACAAGTCTGTTAACCTTCCCAATATAAGCCTTGGTAGAGAGAGACAGTATAAGTTAAAAGCCTTGTCTAAGGGCACAATATGATAGCACAACCAATGGGTTTCGAACCAACAACCTTCTGATTATAAGTATGAGCCTGTATTAAAAATTGACAAATTAAGGGAACAAACTAAAAGGCTGATGAGGAGTTACAAAAAAGCTGACCTTCTTCCCCCATCTGAACAAACTCGATACGAGTCAAAATAATTGCTGATGCTACACAACTTTCACCAGTATGCCTGCTGACTTACTGGAACACATTAATATACTGCCATCCAGTATTCAAGTTTCTCTTTCAAATTTCTTAGACTTACCAGATATGTTTTTCACAGTGTTAAACAATGTCATCAGAATAATAGCGCCTCTTTTTTTAGATCTGCACGTTTCCAGCTTGGTAGCGACGTGAATTGCTCATAATCCATCCCAAATGCTCTGAAGAAGTCCTCAGCTGACAAGTGAAGCTGCAACACAAATAGATATCCACACGTATATAATACAGCAAAAACAAACAAACAAAGCACACAAAAAAACCAGTTAGTTAGAGCCCACAAGCCTCCACACACTTGTACAGAAATTTGCTGATCACAATGGCCCAAAACCCTTATGTCAGCTGAACACAGCTGGACCTTCTCCTACCTGGGAAACAATTGGTATCGGGGACTCAGAATTGGTGGGTGCCTTCAGGAAAGTTTTGAAGTCACATTTGTGTTCTCAGATTCTGCAGCTTTTCATTCACAACGAGTTTTGGTTTTCCACATGTTATTCTTTTGCTTTGTCTTTGAGTGTTTTATTCTAAATGTAGCAGCGCTATACTCAATATTTAAATGTATGTATGTAAGACACACCATACAAACCAGGGTTGGCGATTTTTTTGATTTAAAAAATCGATTTATTTGATTTAAATCAAATTTTTTTGATTTAAATCGATTTTTTTGATTTTTTTAATTCCAAGAACTGCTATACCCCATGATAAAGTCAAAAGAGACCAGTGGAATGCTAGACATATGCACAATCCTATCATGTATTTACAAAAAGTCAAAACGCATTTTCAGATGTGAAAATTTCACAGAAAAAATTTGGTAAAATCATGGGAAAAAACCTGTTGAATTCTGCACCTTGAAAATGATTTTTTTAGCAATAGATAAAATGACATCATAGAGGTAATTAATTGTACCCAAAAGGTGTAGAAGCATTACAAATGAAGTAAAACAGTCAATTCAAGGAAGAAATTAACTTAAATTTATCAAAAAATGGTAAAAATTGAACAAGTTGATTTAAATCAGTGATTTAAAAAAAATCATTTGATTTAAATCATGATTTAAATCGTGATTTAAATCAATTGATTTAAATCGCGCCAACCCTGATATAAACCATTTAGCATTCAAGGACGCAACTCCACAGAGGTACAGTACCCTAGTCAGCAGTTGTGTGTGCAGCTTTACAAAAGTCGGGGGAAAGGGTCGCAATAACGCATAATGCTCAAATTGCTCATAATGCTTGAAACTGATAGAAGACCCAATTTCCCCAGACTGGGTACATTTCCCCAAATAACAAAAGTGGGCCATGCCCCCTCCCCCTTTGCACACACCACTACTATTATACTAGTCTGTCTCATGCCACATTGGATTTTGCAGTAGCAGATTTGAATTATTTGTAATTTATGTTTTCATGTATCAAGCCCCACAAGCGTTATTCAGTTGACAGGTACTGGTGCTTTATTATTTTGGGCCTACCTCTAAACATTCCCTATCTACATCCTTTGGTAGTCTGTAATTGGTGGTTAGTAACGTCTCTATTGGATAAATCTGAAAAAATAAACAAATTTAAAACAATAATTGATACATTGTTCACTTATGACTGCAGTCAGATATGACCTGATGCAGATATCATTTGGTTCACCTCAAGTTTGGCAGTGACGTCAATGATCTTTTGCAGTTGCACTGCAAGCATGCAGACAAATCGCCTCTGTACGTGTGTGTGTACACTCAGGGCGTTTAATTTTACGCACACGATTTGATACTGCGGCGAGCGAAATACGCATGTACATCACTACCGAACTTAAGATGAACCAAATTGTAGTTTGTGTGTGCACACATTAGACTATTCCAGTTGAAATCCATACATCTCATACGGAAGACATGACCTAAATCTTCCAAACAGCAGTAGCGTACCGTTGCCGCCCCAACCCCGGGGGGCTGAAGAAGAAACAATTTTGCCGCCCCTTCTTTAACAGCCCGAAAAGGTTGACCCATTTTTTTTCACGGTCGTTTGAAAAAGTGAAGAGCAAAAAAAAAAAGAATTTTAGGCGCTAGCGCCCTAAAAGCAACCTTTTTTCAAAATTTTTTATGCTTTTCCAATTTTTTGCGCCCTTTTTTTATTTGCTAATTCGCTTTGTCGCCCCTTCGCTTTTTGCCGCCCCTGTTTTGCCGCCTTCTTCTTCCGCCGCCTTCGCTTTTTGCCGCCTCTACTTTGACCCCGGGGCTGGCGCCCAAAGCCCCCCAAAATACGCGCATGAACAGGGGAGTGTGAATTTCAAATGGAGTTGCCTTCAACACAATAGCTTATTCCATTTGAAATCCATACTCCCCCTGAAAAAAAAAATGTTTCCACAGAGGGAGTATGGGTTTCAAAAAGAATAAGACAATTGGGTAACTTCCATTTAAAATACTCACCGGACAGTTGTGGAAGATATAGGTAAAGCCATATACAAGGAGAGTAAGGGTTTCAATATAGTTAACCCTAGTCAATTTCATTTGAAAAACATACTCCCTCTGTGGAATGGATGAGTTTTCTTAAATCTTCCACAGGGGTAAGGCAGATTTCAAATCGGATAGCCCAATCTCTAAGTTAATCTGTCACAGTGCAGTGTGTGCTTTTTATAGCTTCCTCTAGACAATGATGCAAACACTTGGATACAACTTGATAAAATATGTTTTGTTTCATATATCTGGCATTTACATAAATTTATCATATTTTTTTTAATTTGTTAACAAATAGCCGTGTGAGCGCAACTGTGATGCATGCACACATACCAATGTGTTGTCTTTGTGCGCATGTTAACATGTTAGTGAACAAGTGCAAATCAAAGGCCAAGACTACTGCCTAGTAGAAGTGAAAATCACTATAGTATAATACGGTGGCAGATTCAAAGGTACAAAGTATATTGATTGGACATATGGTCACCACTTTTGCCCTCTTTTTATGTATCCTAAGTTCTGCTAACAAACTCTAAATAATGACTGGTATAGACGAATCCGACGAGCCAAGTGATGGTCAGGATTAAGTCGGCCGGCCATAGCTGATGGGGGCCATCCGTGCCAAACTAGCTTAGTTTGTTTGGATTGTGTCCAAGACACCCACTTTTGCAAGCGCATCAAAACGCGTAGCAATTGCGCAGTGTCAAAGGAGCAGTAAACGCTGCACGCCTGTGATACTAGCATCGCGTAAAATGGATGGGAGGCCCCCAGCTATGGCCGCTAATGAGGTGAAGGAATGTGTCAAGTCGGATTCGTATATAATGATAACTTACCTGTCTTCCTTTATTGGGCTATTCCAGTTGAAATCCATATACCCCTGAAAGACATGACCTTAATCTTCCAGGGGGTGTAGATTACAAATGGGGTTACCTGAATGGTTGATTCCATTTGAAATCCACACCCCCTGTGTGGGAGATTAAGGTCATGTCTTCCACAGGGGTGTATGGATTTCAACTGGAATAGCCCAAATTTTCACACAGGTTCCCCCTACTCAAATGCTTTAGCTGCATCAGTAGGCTATCTAGCTGAATATACATCATGACATTGAGCGACAAGGGATGGATTAAAAATAATAAAGTAACTTGCTGTTTGCCGATTTAGAAATGGATGGGTCAAAATCAATGATTTGCTTAATTAGCAAGTGTAAATCTAGTTTTAAAAACAAAGAGATTTCTTGGGTTACATAAAGGTTCTTGGCTGTCACATATGTATACTCCTATAAGAGATGGTGGTTCTTGACATTCGATTGAACCAAGAGAGGTGCTTCACAGAACCACCTAATGGTTCTGTTTAACCTTTGCAGAACCCTTTTCAATCTTTTTAAGCTTTTACATGCAAGACATACCAAGAACCCTCTAGACCTTGACTTTCCCCTGTACTTTTTTAGGAGCAGATAATACCAGCATACCGCAAGCTGGTTACATGCCGCCACAATGCACAGTCATTCAACAATGCAAAACCTTGAATGTTAAAAATAACACCACATGTGATACAAGATGATCATACCAATTGGTATGGCTCTCTAGTAGCACTCATTGTGTCATCTACAAAATCCAAGTTTTTGCATGGGATTTTTTGTTTGCATTGGACATACTTACAACTGAAATATTATTGTTGCCCTTATCCTCTTTTCATACACAAGCATCATTCACCTCCTTACACTTACCTTATTATAGGTAGAACTTAATTCGAAAAGTTTTGTTTAGATTATAATAGGCGAAAAAATTAAGACTCATAAGTGTACTGATATAGAATGGCATGCACGCAGCTGGGTGCAGCACTTACGCTAACTGTGTGTTGCGCAATGCACGACTGGCGCACACTTGAATTTACGCAAGCGCAAGTTGTTGGGACTTTATTGACACATGCAGTAACAAAAACCAAATAATTTTCGCCTATTATAAGCAGAACAAACTTTAAACCTTATAATTGTATTTTGTAAAAAGGTTGATTAACTATTTCACTTTTTTGCAGTACTCAATTTTGATTTTGACAAGTGGTTGAAAAACTTTAGACTAGATAAAATCGGATTTTGCTTCAATATCATATTACGATGGTTAAAAGGTTTACTGCTAGTTGTAAGAGTTATTGGGTTAGGATTTAGGTTATGGTTAGGATAGGTTTAGATTATGCATTAGGATAGGATAGGGTCAAAGTTGAGTGAGCGCAATAACAATCCCTATAAATTTTTCAAAAAACATATTTGCCTCCCCCATCATGCCCCCTTCAAAAAAAAAAGAGACGACACTGAACACATACACACAAGGACAGACACAGAACATATGAATGTTGTGCAATTGAGTATGTACCTCTTTCTCTGGCTTCTGATGAACCAATGAATCCATTGTTATACAAACAAAGAAAGCATTTCATGAAAGTTAGAAGCAAGAAATGAACAAATTATAATTAGTATACCCAACAAAAGCATTAGTAAACAAACCCAATACAGTAACACAATAATGATACACCAATGTAAGAAAGACATGGTTTTATAATATCTAAAAAAGAAATAATACTAACAAATTAACAAGTGTCGTAAAAAATAATCTTCTAAAATAGTCACAATTTGATCAGTTTTTAAATATTGAGTTTTTTACAATTTGCATCATGTGACGTCAAAATTGATCATTGTTAGTTCAATTGGTTCACGCTATCTGTGTTTGGAACTATGATCAAAATGATCATATCATAAGGCCAAGAAAAAAAAATTGTTTGCTTGCCCTCAAATGAATTTTAACAATTTGGTCGGTCGGTCGGGATTTCTTTTTTTTTTTCTTTTTTTTTTTGATTACTAGCAAACTCTACTGTTTGTATTAATTAAGGCTCAAAATATGAAAAATCAGACAATTTTGGTGTCAAAATGAATCAACTACCATTACAAAACAACTAAAATGTTGAACACAAGCTCTAAAGTATTTTTTTTTACATCTTCAGAATGTAAAAATTTGAAAAGAAACAAAAAACTTTTTCAGGAATTTCCAAATATAGGGTCGGTATTCTTTTGTACAGTAAATAGAAAAAAACCACCTTTTTCTGATTTTTTAAATTAGGGTCGGTCTGGGTTTTTTTTGGCCTAAATGCAATAGGTGCTCAGATCAAGCGTGAACCAATAACTACGGTATGACAGCAAATAGTGTTCAATCTCATTCTGAATGATTAAGTTAACAGAAAAAATGTCATGTAAAATTAGAAAATGAATCTTTGTAAATGAATTATTATCTATTGTTCTGCAAATTTACCTTCTCCACTTATGCCAAGAAAATCAGATATTGACATGTTTAAACAATCAAAACAGGTCCCATTCGTTCTTAAAGTTTTGGGAGATTTTTTTAATGCATTCAAATATTACATTCAGTCTGTGTCAACTTTCATGATTTTACACAAGATTCGTCATATCCACATTGCTGTTTTTTATGTTAAAGTCTGCATTTTTGTATAAACATGTCATAAACTATCATAAACTGTTAAACTTGGGAGTTTAGTCATATATCATGTTTGGTTTTCAAAATACTCACACAATGGACATTGTTAACAAATATGAATAGTTTATGCAAAACAATGAAAATGACTATAAATCTCCTCAAAGTCAATTAAATTAGTACTTGTATCAACAAACTTGGGCTTTTAATAATTCTTATAGTGCTGTCAATAAGAAAATGTATGGAACCAGCAAAAAGTTGGTATATGTAACTAAATATTCAACAAAGATGGATCACAACCAACGACAGGTACCACATCTGCTCTGCTAATTAATTGACTACTAAAATTGGACTGAAATTGAATCTTGTAATTCTATTTGATGCACAGATTGAGCTATACAGTTGACATCCATACAACCCTATAGAAGACATTGCCTTAATCATAGGGAGTGTGGATTTCAAATCTACATCCTGTATGAAAGATTAGGGCCATGTCTTCCACAGGGGGAATGACTTTCAACTGGAACAGCCCATAAGACATATAGGACTTACCACAGGCATGTGTGCTAGTGAAATGCATTTTCCGAGAGATTTTCGAGAACCTAATTTACTACTAGGGGGTAATTTGTTGCTGTCTTCAAGTGTAGACTGTAATGCACAGTGAGTAAGCGTACATAGGGTCCATAAGGTAGGCAGGAAAATAATAGGAATAAATTAGTATAAATAATTGCAAAATGATTAGTACTAGGGGTGGCACATATTTAAACTTTCAGTTATCATTAAAATATGATGTGTATAATTCTCAGAGCTACTCAATTATATTCATCTTTATATATTATCATTTCAAAACATTTAGTGGATAAAAATTTAATATGTTTACTAATTCAACAAATTATTGTGAAGTTACTTTGTTAAAATGAAATCACAATTGGCAAACACAAAATACCATATACAACAATGACACAGAGCGCATAAACATGCATTTTTGATTTAGGGAAACTAGCTGAGGTAATGAAGGATTAATGTATATAAAGTGAAATCTGAGGTCAATTTCACAAAGAGGCGAATGATCAAGAACAGGGCATTATACATTTAGGGATTCAATCATGTTAAACAGTGGTTTATCATCTGCTTATTTAATATCAAAAAGGCAGCGGGTGTTATGCCAAATTTAAGCGCTTACACATAATGCATATACTTCCGTTAACTTGTGTTTGCGCGGAATACGCTAATGTAAAAGTGTGGATTCATCACCATTTGACAATGGTTGGGAAGAGTTGTCAAAGGAATAAAGTAAAGCTCATGGGTCGCATAGGCCTACCTGATTGTATTACCCAAAGATTTTATCAAAAGTATACTTTTCATCAAGTAAGCTGATGATAATGATGATGATGATGATGATGATGATGATGATGATGATGATGATGATGATGATATCTGAATTTTTCAAAGATATTACACCCAAAAATTACAGACTCAAAGTTGCACCTAATGCTATAGTAAATCCACCATCTTGATTTGTTGCATAGGAGGGCAAATAGTGTACCACTGACATTTATCAGCAATGGCCCAAAATTGAACGATAATTTGCATCTTTAAGCTTCATTCTTATTCAATGGGTGCGTCTTGTAAAGAATTCAAGTAATTTGATTGGTTTTCTGGTGTATAATATCTCACAATAGTTGATAGTGATATTAGTCAGGGCGCTAGCCGCCACGCAACGGCGCGCACGCTTGCTTGTTCTCCTCAATGATCGCGCGATAATGCGTTCAAGCGTAATACACGCGCGAGAACTAAGAACGCGATTCGGCGGCTTAGATGTTCGTGATGGTTTCGTTCATTTAAAACAACAGGGATGTCCTCACAAAAGTAACTTTATTTTTTTGCTGAAAAAAGGCAGTTTTCTCGCAAAAATTACATTAAAACTGAATAAGAATGAGAATAAAAGATAAGATTTTGTCTTTTGCCTATCCAATATCGTGTCATAATGGATGGGCTGGCCAATATTTTTATCGTAGTGGATACCTGCGCCGGCATCCACTACTTAGTGTTACAATGGTTTGCGCATTCAGCACTTAGTGCATATTTTTGGCACAACACAAACACCCCCACACTGTGGATTAATACACTCCTATATCGAAGTAGCCTATCAGAAAAGTGATTAGAAAAGCACGCAGTGTGCATTGATTATGTGTAATGGCACTACGCGCAGTGATTTCACTTAGGATCAATTCATTTTTCGGGTGGGTTGATGCATTTATATTTTTTTGTTATAAAAACAGCTAAAATTGCATTTTCCCTCCTCGTGAATGAAATAGGTTAATAAATGTGTATCACTTGTTGCTTGAAAAATTATGCAAAATAATGCACTTGTACTGAGATGTTGATGCGTCTAATGCACTCAACCCTTCGCGGCTTGTGCATTAGACGCATCAATATCTCAGTACGCACACATTATTTTATACAATTTCAATCTCAACAAGTGATACATGTTTATTAACCTATAATCAAAGTTTGCTGGGTGCATAGGGAAATAATCCAGAGGTACATTAAGTTGCCTCTATGAGCAACACACAAACATGGCAGAGTTGGTACTCTTTGTTCTACCTCATTCGTATTGTCAAAATTGCCTCCTTCGGCCTGATTGGATCAGATCATGCACATGCATGACAATGGGCTTATCCATTTAAAATTCACACTCCCCCTGTGGAAGATTTTGGAAATATCTTCTGCAGGGGGAGAATGAATTTCAAATGGAATGAACACATTAGATTGCTCAATTTGAAACTCACCCTCCACTCTGTGGAAGATTCAGGTTGAATCTTTCTCAGAGGGTGTATGAAATTCAAATGGAACTCCCTAATGTGTTAATTCCATTTGAATTTTATACTCCCCCGTAGAAGATATTTCCAAATTCTTCCACAGGGGTAGTGTGTATTTTAAATGGATGAGCCCAATATAATTACATACACTCATGCAAGGCACATGCCAGGTAGCATTGGCAATGCAAAATGGCAATGGATTTAGTGTTGTATAATGGTATATAGATCGGTGCAAAACAAGATGTGGAAACATGTGAGACAACAGCTTGACATACAGAAAGACAATCAGAGAGACAAACACATGACATAAAGTATGCCACTCCCCACCTATTGTCTTATTAACCCCATGAGAACTACCTGCCGATTGGCTAAAAAGAAGTTTCCATTATCAATTGGATCAATCAGCAACATTGTTAGAATAATTTCCCTACGCAAACAAAATTGGGGTGAATTATTTGCAAAGCTCCTTCTGATTGGTGATTAAAGTAAAGATATCATGTAATTAACCAATCAGAGAACAATGTTAGATCGGCAGGTAGTGCTCAGGGAGTTAAAATGACCACCCACTTCTAAAATATTGCAGGTTGTCAACTTCTCCCAACATTTTTTTCAATGTCCCCTCCCCCAACTGGTCAACTAATGTTTCTTGAGATAAAGAAATACTGTACCCATTGTAGAGTTGTGCTGTGGCCATGGTTATTAACATATCACACATTAAACCACTCATTTTATTATTTATAACTTAAAACAACATTAAAGAAAGCCTAGGTTATCTCCTGTTATAATTTTTTCTATTACTGTTATTCATTGACACATAAAATACACAGTTAGACTCCCTCTGAAAATAATTTTATTTATGCCTAATGGTACTCAAATCTTACATTTATCCATGTAAGAACTACAAACATGGTAAATGTACCTCCGAAGGTACTTCTGACCAAAATATATACCGTCACAATCCTTTTGCACTTAGTGACATGCGCATCATCATTTGATTCCAAGTGACTTGATCAGCCAATACGAAAGAAGCTGATATTGTTGATACGATTCAATCAGCCAATCAATCACTATCAGTAACATATATCTGAAAAGTCGCTTGCTAAATCCGTAAAATTTTCTGAAAGAATTTTGATATGGCCTGTAATCAGTAGGTGACAAATGGCATGTAGCTATATCATTTTTTACCCCGATATGGCAGTGACGACAGTGCGCATTTCAGTGGGTGAAGCTTCAAATCGCTAGCACTCGCTGAAAAGGCTGGCGCACATATGCTTAAAGACACCGCATAGATACACAAGCGACACAGCTGCCTCAATATGTTGACGTCACTGCCACATCAGGGTGTAAATTGGTATAGGAATGAATAGAGTAGCTTGGCCACAAGTAGCCTTGACAGAGTCTGGCTGCGAAAGTGCAAAAAGATGTGACGGGGGAAACATGCAGAATTCTGCACCAGTGACGGGATTTTACCTACAAAGTTGGTGTTAGCCCTTTTGCTGACCTAAGTGTAGACATTGCCGGCTAAGCTTACGTACTTACATTTCAAAATGCACAAGGGTCACGATACACATTTCACAAGGCTCACAAGATGCCACAGAGATGGATGCAAAACATCTGTTTTCAAAATGGTAACCTAACTTACTTGAGATTTCTTAATTGTGAGACACGCTCACTTGCCGTCCCTCTTTACCTTATGGCCGACATTGGGCAAGGAGCGCCCTCTTATGATTCGCAGCATTCTGAGCTCGTGTTCAGACAGAGAACCTATGGATTTTGGTGAAGAGAAGTCCATGCTGTTTGTATAGCCTGTGTAGCCATTGGACAGATAACTGCCGTCGGAAGCTAGAAAATATAAATTGTGGAACATGGTATGATTTGAAATGATAGTTATAACGTAATTTTTAAATAATCAATTTTTTTCAAACTGATTTTCTCTGGTAACACAGCATATTATGTAAGCATATTGGTTAAGGGAGTATTTTAGATACAATAAGTCATCATGATTATCATCTTCATTGACATAGGGATGAAATCAAACTCTACAGGCGGTTACCGGCGGTTGAACCACGTTCCATTGTTTAGAACAGTGGCATAGATTTATTTTTGACATTGGGGGGATGGGGTCGGAAATAATTCTTGAAAGTATAGTATATCAAGCACCTTTGGCAACAGAAAAAGTTAAAATTACAAGTGTGCGAGAAAAAATTTACCATATTGAAGCTAAATTGATGAAATATGGTGCAAAAGTGGAATAAATTTGTGCGAAGCGCGCAAAAATTTGTACTTTTGGGGCTAAAATGGCCAAATATGAGGTTAATTTGGTCAGAAAACCACATACAGGCGTCAACATTGGGGGGATGATTGTATGGACCATCACCCCTGGTAAAATATTGGGGGGGATTTATCCCCACCATCCCCCCGGGATCTACGCCTATGGTTTAGAACAATAGAAACTGGCTCCAACCGGACAGAACCACCCAGAACCGGCAGCTGACTGCCTGTCGAGTTTTGATTTGATCCCTAACATTGTCATTAATAACTGCTATCATCATCATCTTCATCATCACTATCATCATCATCGTCATCATCATGTAACTTACCATCACTGTACCATGAGGGACTTATGAGGTCCCTGGCATTTTGTGGAAGGGAACTGGATTTTTTATATGCATCCATCTGCAAGAGAGAAAGAAAACAAATCAAGAAAAGCAAAATTAGGATTTAATAATACTAGGTTTACAACATGATCATTTCTTGCCCTGACCAACCCAATCTACACATATATAAACACCACACCCAAACCCACATACTAATGCACTCACACTTCAACAACAGGTAAGGACAATCCGGACTACCTATGCTACCTTGTAGTCAGCTATGGGTAAGAATTGAGGGTATTCTGATCAAAAACAATTCTGGAGCACATCTCACAAAAAATACAGTGTGAGAGTATCAGTATTAACTTTATTTCAACCAAACATCTCAATAAATAATTAGTAGGTTTTTAGCGGGTTCGCCGTCGGACAAGTTTAGAACTGTCAAGCTTTCGTCAGAGTAGCTCTGACTTCTTCAGGACAAAGTACCTAAGAATGAGACATGTAGACCGCCTTTGTCTACTGATGACTCTGAAAAGAGCCGTTTGCTGAAGACTGCCCCTTGTCAACAGAAACTAGCAGATCTCGCCTATCTGCTGATTTTGTAAGTTTTGGTGGCTCTGAAAAGAGCCGTGCAATGAAGACTGCCCCTTGTCTACAGAGAACTAGCAGATCTCGCCTATCTGCTAATATAAAGGTTTTGGTGGCTCTGAAAAGAGCTGTTTGCTGAAGACTGCCCCTTGTCTACAGAAACAAGCAGATCTCGCCTATCTGCTGAATTTGTAAGTTTTGGTGGCTCTGAAAAGAGCCGTTTGCTGAAGACTGCCCCTTGTCAACAGAAACAAGCAGATCTCGCCTATCTGCTGATTTTGTAAGTTTTGGTGGCTCTGAAAACCCCGTCGTAAAAGCCTATCCCACAATCTCAATAAATGGTCACATTGGACTGAAAAACACTTTTTCTTCCTGGAAGCCTTTGTGTTAACTCTGGCAACTCCTGTACCAAACAGCCTTAGTAGGAACCTGGCGTGTATCATGCATATAAGCAGAGTTTAGTTCCCAATGTACTCCAGACAAGACACAAACACCCCCAATCATCCCCCATGTCTGAAGTGCCATTAACCGTAAAACATAACTTTTTGGGCAACGTTTTGTGAAAATTTGCCTTTTTGAAACTGAAATTGCTACAAAAATGTTAAATTTGTTCACAATGCGAGCTAAGCGCCTAAAATATTTGAGGGGGTCATGAAAAAAGGGGTCATTGGGTGACAGATTTGCAAAATAAATCTGAGGGATTGAGTGAGTATAACAACATTATCACAGATCTGGATATTCACTTAAATAAAAGTTTAGCTTCTTACATGACAGGAGCTAACATGATTATCAACATCTGATTATTGCTGGATGAATAATCTACACCAAGACATCATGATTATCATCACCGCTTACTCCCGCTTACTAAACACTCCCGCTTACTAAACACTCCTTTTACTAACCGCCTCCGTTTACTCAACTAGCGGGGACCCGCGCAAAGCGCGGGTCTCCCGCTAGTGTCTGAATAAAGATAGCGGCAAGTCATAATTCTCCTCCTCTGTTTCTATTACCCAACTCACACCCCGACTCACACATCCCTCCACCCCCTGTATATGGCTTTACCTATATCTTCCACAACTGGAGTGAGTATTTCAAATGGAAGTTACCCAACTGTCTATTCTATTTGAAACTCATACTCCCTCTGTAAAAGACTTACGCTAAATCTTCCACAGGGGGACTGTGGATTTCAAATGGATTCGCCCATTACAATAGCAAACATGGACAGCAGCAAGCCTTTTGCATTCTTAATCCAAATGCAGACACACAGACTTCCTGCACATTCTTGTTCACAATGTGTTTTTATGCTTTTATGTTTTTAGATGGAAAAATTCAACAAAACAAAATGTTTTTCCTAATACTTACAACACTAGTGTAGCGCATGGTATTTGGAAGGGTTGAACTTCTTGGTGCTGAAGTGGCAGCTGAAAAATAAAGTTGAACAAATTATGAGAAAAGTAATCAATCTCTGTTTGTGATCTGACATAACAAGTTTCTTGAGGGCTTACACATATATCACTAAGATCATCATGTACCAACGAGTGGATAGGATACTTATTTTACCATAAATAATATTAAATATTTCCCCTGCTAAAGTGGTCTAGCTGTCACATGCACTGTAGAACAATGAAGTACACCACTGGTGGATCCAGGAAGGGGCTCATGAGGTGTAAGCATCTCAGCAAAAGTATGCGTATGAACCTAATTTAAGGTACTGCAAACTACAGCCTCCCTATCCCCCAACAGTGTAACCATTAAAAAAAATCCTAGATTCATCAGTGAATAGAATGAGTTGTTTCAGTCAAATAATAAGTCAACATACATGTATACAGAATAATGCCGTGCTCTTATGTGACTGCTTGATAACTTGCATTTGACATGACAATGTGGCTTACTGTAGGTAAACTTGCATTTGACATGACAATGTGGCTTACTGTAGGTAAACTTGCATTTGACATGACAATGTGGCTTACTGTAGGTAAACTTGCATTTGACATGACAATGTGGCTTACTGTAGGTAAACTTGCATTTGACATGACAATGTGGCTTACTGTAGGTAAACTTGCATTTGACATGACAATGTGGCTTACTGTAGGTAAACTTGCATTTGACATGACAATGTGGCTTACTGTAGGTAAACTTGCATTTGACATGACAATGTGGCTTACTGTAGGTAAACTTGCATTTGACATGACAATGTGGCTTACTGTAGGTAAACTTGCATTTGACATGACAATGTGGCTTACTGTAGGTAAACTTGCATTTGACATGACAATGTGGCTTACTGTAGGTAAACTTGCATTTGACATGACAATGTGGCTTACTGTAGGTAAACTTGCATTTGACATGACAATGTGGCTTACTGTAGGTAAACTTGCATTTGACATGACAATGTGGCTTACTGTAGGTAAACTTACATTTGACATGACAATGTGGCTTACTGTAGGTAAACTTGCATTTGACATGACAATGTGGCTTACTGTAGGTAAACTTGCATTTGACATGACAATGTAGCTTACTGTAGGTAAACTTGCATTTGACATGACAATGTGGCTTACTGCAGGTAAACTTGCATTTGACATGACAATGTGGCTTACTGTAGGTAAACTTGCATTTGACATGACAATGTGGCTTACTGTAGGTAAACTTGCATTTGACATGACAATGTGGCTTACTTTAGGTAAAACATACCACAATATGAGCAACACATTCACATGAACTGGAATTTGTTATTAACTTGTAGGTAAGCAAGGAGTTTGTGCACCTGGTGCACAAGGTTCCTGGTTCAGTCCCCAGCAGAGACTGACATCTGGTGCACCAAAGCCCTAGTTCAATCCCCAGCAGGAATTTACTAAACACTGGGCTGGGAACAAAAATAATCTGCATCTAATTGGTAACAATTGACATAGATTATCCATGGTACATTTGGAATTGGGCTATTAAGCATGAGAGTACCATGTCCTTTGGAGGGGATACATCAGTTAAGTTAATGATCATCATTACAATGTTTTTTGCAAGGAGCAAACGAACCTTTTACTGTCCAAGTACAGATCTCAATAATAAATCAAGTTGATATAAAGTTGATAAGTTAGTATCTACACCCAGTCTAATAATTGTAAGTGCGCATGTTGGGGGATTCTGAAATGGAAAACTAGGCTTTGCGGGACTCTTTTACATATTTTAGACTTACAAACTTACTGCACAAAACATGTTCATGAAATAAATTATGATAACATATATATGATTACTGATCACAATAAAAGAGATCAGGCCCGTAGCCTGGGGGATGCAATGGGGGTAACATCCCCCCATACCCATAAACCTGTAAAAGGTCTGCTTTATCTGCAAAAAAGGGAGCAAAATTAGGCCAACAATGTCATGAACTTTCGGTGAAATTTGTTTAAAAATAGGGTCCATAAGTCAATTTCAGAGTAGATTAAGGTCTACTTTTATAAAGATTTCTCTTGAAAAGATCTATATTTGGAAAATCTGTACTCCCTATAATTCTGGCTATGGGCCTGTAAGAGAGCATCCTACATGTACATGTCTGAATATAAAAATGCTATATAAATAAGTTGATAAAAGGAGAGTGTCTTTTTCTACATCAAAAACATGCAGATGACAAATTGCTGTATTCAGCAATAAAATAATAAATAAATAATCAATCTACAATGACAAATGATTAAATTTTAATTTAATTTCACCAGAGGGGGAAGAAAGTTCAAATTTTGGCCAACATGTATGATGAGGGCTATCCATGGGTTCATTAAAGAGGGTGGTCAAATTTGCTTTTGAGCCCCCCCCCCCCAATCAGTTTGTTTAATCTTTCTTTTTGTAGCAATGTAAAGTTGTATGTATTGTGTCCGCTTTTTACTATGGAAAAAGGGGTTCAAATTACCATGCAAATAGTGGAAAGTGTTGGTCTACGGTGACAGATTCCGCATGCCCCGTAAGGGGACTAGACATGCAGTGGTAATGCCAGAAATGTTCTTCTGAAGGGAAATAGAAGTGCAAAGGTATTTTGCAAAGGATAGGTAATCCTAAAATTGGTGAAAAAAAGTTTGACAGTTCAGATCACAATGAAGAATTTCCTACGTTTTTGATCACAATGAAGATTTGTGTGGGTTCGGTTTTGAAGGGATGCTCTTTGATTAAAGGGGTCAAATGTGACGTGTCATGTCAAAAGGAGACACTTTTGGGCAGGTTATCAATTTTGAGGTTTCTACATATCTTAAATAAAGAGATATTTTGCTCCACATCGCCGTTTTTTCCAATGAAATCGGACATTCCTAAGTGAAGATATTGAGTTCATAAATTATGGTAGGCCCTATTATAAAATTGAAAACTGAGATATCGGCCTTTAAAATTATTATTGACAATGTTGAGAGTAGGAATTACCTGCAAAAATGTGTCAAAAATATAAGATGCCAGTTATATTCCGGTCTATAACTATCTGACAATATTTTTAACATTAACAACATCACAAATTTGCAAAAATCCAAATTGTGAAAAAATCACCCACGGGCAGATTTTTGGCTATTTCTCCATTTATGATCCTGCCCAAAAGTGTCTCCTTTTGACATGACACGTCACAAATGACCATTTCTAGCCTGACCCTGCAGCACCACTGCTACTGTATTATAGTCCTAGTATCATTAAGAATTGACACATTCAAACCTCACTTGGGTATTCCAGTTGAAATCCTTACACCCCCTATGGAACACATGCCCTTAATCTTTCACACAGGGAGTGTAAATTTTAAAAGGGGTTACCAAAATGGGTGACTCCATTTCAAATCTACACCCCCTGTGTGGGAGATTATAGTCATGTCTTCTACAGTTGGTGTATGTATTTCAACTTGAATAGCCCATTACAGTAAAATTTCCACATGCTTCAATCAATTTAGCTCACTCAATGAAACAAACAAAACAAAACAATATCAAGTTGCCATGCACAGGATTGGTCTTTTATAACACAACCAATTAACACACTTGACTTGTATTTTTTCCTTTTTGCAGCAAAAGCAACAAATTTGTCAACAAAAGATCACATCCAAATTTATGAAAGTTGCTGACAGAAATTTAACAATGCACAAAACAGGCATTGGGATGCAAAGTTAGTATCGGACACAATCTAGGTTAGTATGGTCATAACCAAAGAATTCAACTGGAGAAGGTGGACTCAGCCATAATTGTGTGACATTCATTACTAAAATAGTGTCACTCAAGCACCCGACATATTTAATTTTAGCACTTGTTTGACCATTTACAATGTTACACTGTCATTCCACCAATTCATTTGCTTATAGTGTCACATGCTCAAACCTATGTCAAATAAATCATAGATGCTACTTATCATTCAATTTTCTCTATACATCATTTTGAGCCCCATGGATGACAATCCACATGGTGGAATATGCATGGGGCTTGATTTGAGTCCACCTACTCGTAATAAGATTCTATAAGTCATGACATGTAGACATTCTTTCAAATACCGCATATGCCGAGTGAAGTTCACAATTTTGAGCTAGGAGTCTATTACATATTCTACCCATCAGGATTGCCACAATGAACTGTATAACACAATTGGACTATAAGCCTCGGAAAACCCAATTTTGTCAAACTGATAATTCCCACTCAATCAATGGATCATGGTAGACACCCATCCCAACTTATGTGTACATTTTATTTATTATTTGCTTTAGTCTAATTTTGTACATCTTATGGAATAAAACACCCTCCACCCTTTCAAGAAGATGAAATCTTTCGAGGAAATCTAAGCATGCATTTCATTCCCAAGTTCCATTCTTTGTAATGCTCTAAAGTGCATTCAGAGATATATTTTCATCTTCAAATTTGATTTTCAGATACTTTATGAGTTACAATGCTGAAGGAAGTTGGTCTGTATGGTCTGATGAAGATAGTGTTGGAAATAGGCTTAACTTTTTGTGGACCTGAACTCAACTGTAAAATTGACACATGACACATATGTATCACAGTTTGAAGATTTTATGTTACACTGGTCCACATTTTGTGACACTTAATCCCCTGGACACTATTGGTCATCTAACAGCATTTCTGATTGGTTGATTGAAATGCCCATTTCAATTGCCAATTATGACTAGGCTTTAAACTATTTATGGTCAAACTTGCATTTGCAGATGATCTTATTAATACCCTCCTTGATTGGTTCAAAATTGGACACAATATTCATTTTGGCCATACCGCGGAAACATGGCATGTTGCCTCAGGGGATCAACGCTAAGTCAGGTACCGTGTGAGCAAACTCAAAAATAGCGCAAACAGCGCGAGCGTACACAAAAGAAACTTTGCGCGTCAGATAAGCGATGTCGCCAGGTCTGTACGCTGTACCGGTGTCAGCTGAATTCGAGTACACTTAGAGGGCACAGGCATGGAAAATTCCAATCTGTGTATTAATAATCTAAGATTTTGGCCAATCGGCAGGTAGTTCTCATGGGTTTAAGCCAGACTTCAAAATTGATGATAAAGTCAGCATTGAACATGTTGAATAAGTCTTGCAGACGACTTTGGTAACAGGATTAACATCTCAGCAGACCTGCTGTGATTTTCACTGGTTTGGGGGCCAACCTTTTTTCTAATACTGGATTGAGATATAGGTAACATCTCTCTAAATGCATTGTGGGATATTGGAATATGTAACTCAGTATCACTTGTATTTTTGGGAGAAACTGTTCATGGACAACCCAGTTTCAAAATACCACCTCTAATAGTACAAACAAGTGATTTCCCTTCATTATTAATATTTTAGGCATTAGTATAGCACCAATCAAAGTTACAGTGTACCATCTTTAGAATGGAGGTGTGCTCTTGAAACCCTGCAGCTCAAAATAACTACATCGGATGAAACCTGCAGTGTGCTTGGGCACCCTAAAAACATTCAGTTCATTATTGATCAAATCATATAGTAAAGAAAGTGTTTCATATGCAATTGTGTTCTGCTGTAGTAGTTTCAAGTCAGTGGGACAACTTAATATTTCTACCCTGTTTAAGTTGGCCCCCATTTTCCCCCCAATTTTATCAGTTTCTTATTTTAAAAACACTCATTTATTAGGAGCATTTTTCCATTTGGCCTTATCAAGAGGTGTATTTTAAAACCAGGATACTATTTAGTATAAAAAGTAGGGCCTAGAAGATTTATACCCTGTTTAAATAAAACAGACAATATATGAAAAGAATAATAAAATTACATTAATAATAATATAATACTTCAAACATTAATATTATAAATTGGGTTTAGAAACATATCACAGCAAACCCAATTATGGTCAAAAGCCAAGTTATAAAAATCAGAGGACAATTTTTGGAATACGGCATCTATTCTAGTAAGATATCCCACACCATTTTGAGAGGCATAACAACTAAGCTGTGGAAGGAGACATAACTGTTGAATTCTGCTCCTCTAGTTCAAGTTAGTTGCTATGCCCCATTCTTAGCTAGCTGCTACATCCATTATGAATGACCACATTCACTGCAATGGAGGGAGGGAGAAATGAGCTACTGGCAGTGGCGGCACCAGCATGGGCACAACTATTCCCTCAACCCTACCTCACCCCCCGGGCCTCACCCACTTATGGATGAAAGCTTTCCTCCCACCTCCACTAAGTTTTCAAACCATTAGTCAGATCAGGAAATAGGGGACATCTTCAACGTTGGGTAAAAAAATGAAAACTTTTTGACAAATTGTCAAAAAATTTACCCCCCTCCACCCAGAAAAAGAATTCTGGTGCCGCCACTGGCTAATGGGTTATAGGATTGGTTGAACATTTGATAAAAACAATGCTGAAAAGCACCAAATTCAAACATGCCAAACAAAATGCTGCTGAATTCAACAGACATGACAGCCATTGCAAAGCAATGTGCCAAGCTAATGTGTCACCTCTTATTAGATGCAGTGGTGTGTAATAGTGACGCTGTCGTTCTCTCAGTGGCACTGTGAAAACAAGAGATAATTAAGCCATGACATGATACATCAAATATATGTTGCATCATGCTGCTATAAGCTTACAATTAAATGAATCTAGTCGGTAGTCAGAAATTCAATTGAATGAACAAATTGTGCTATTTTAGATGCACACATAATTCCATGCTTCTGCTGTGTCCCACAATCACACACTGAAGTTTGCATGTGCTATCACAGGCCAAGGGTCACAGGTTAGCCATGGGAATGCAGGCTTTTTTATCATGGTGTGTTCATTCAATTGCCTTTCCAAGTAAACTGATGCCCAAACTGACTTATTTCTATTGTATTAATGATGCCTATGAATTTAGCTCCAAAAGTTATACAAGGATTATAATATTGGCAGCAATTTTACTACGACTGCTTATTTTTCCAGTAATACAATAACTGTATTACTTGAAAAATAAGCAGTCGTAGTAAAATTACAATATATATCTACAATTCTGGCAACTACACTACACAACCAGGACACTTACTAGTGATTGACCTTTGACTCCAGACCAATGAAAAAGATCGTACTTTGCCTTCTTGCATCAAGGCTTGCATGAAGACATCCGATCCCTGTTCAATGTCCAACAGCGATTGTCAAGATAATGTCACCTACCTGTCACCATAACAATATCCAACCAGGTCATTGCACCTGTTGCGCATGGGCAACATTCCACGCATACCAGAGTATCAACAGGTGAATACAATTTGTATTAACCCCCCTGGACACTACTGGTCATCTAACAGCATTTGTGATTGGTTGGTAACTTGAAATGCTCATTTCAATTACCAATTATGACTAGGCTTTAAACTATTTATGGTCAAACTTGCATTTGCAGATGATCTTATTAATACCCTCCTTGATTGGTTTAAAATTGGACACACTATTAATTTTGGCCAATCGGCAGGTAGTTCTCATGGAGTTAAGAACAAAGAGAATCTCTTCTTTAAAAAGAGTCAAGACTCCACTATGTTTGTCTATGTGTCATTTGGGGAGGGAAAAACATGTACTTCTGGGTTATTTTAACATGTGCCCCGACATTAAACTTTGATTTTTAGTACATATTCATTCGCTTGTGTTCTGTATGCCAGCATACATGTTTGCGTTCACCATACATGTCCAAACCTTTGCAACGTTCAAGCTTAAAACAAGTATCGTTTCAATTTTGGGCATTTGCCTATAAATGACACAGGTACACTATTTCGGTCTCCATGTATGACACTCCTATATGGCACATTTACCATGGATGCTAGTCCGGACGCTCCCCAAGTCTTATCACTCACTTTGATTGTGATAGTACAAACTATTTGACACCCATATGACAAAATGCTGGTAGCTTCAATTCTCGCGTTTCTCAATACGATGTGCCTCAAGTGGTTGCTCTTGGCAGTCAAATTTTTGACTCCAGAGTCGACATTGTCGTTCTAGCTGCTACATTTTCCCATGATGCACTGCGTATTTTGGCCTCGACCCAGCGACCACTGGAGGTGCATCGTATTGTGAAACGCGAGAATTACTTACTTATCACTAGTTATAGGACATTAAGAGGTGCATCGTATTGTGAAACGCGAGAATTACGTACTTATCACTGGTTATAGGACATTAAGATAACTACCGAACCATGCACGAAAAGCAGAGATTAAAACTTACAGGCATTAACAGACGATTCATAACGAGTTCTAATTGGGGGCTCGTGGTCAGCTGCTGGTGTTCTTGAGGCACTGCGTGGATCTATGTTCTCCAGTCTACGCTTCTCCAATTCAGTCTTAATGATCTCTTTCCCTAAGAATGAGGGCATACGATTGACTTCGTCGTCAATCCGCCTCTGAACCTCTCTCTCCTCTCTCTGTTCTTCGTCCAAGTCTCCGAGTGATTTGCTTCGATGCCTGTCGATTAATGGTGGAAATGGTGGTCCGGGCCAGTCTTCTCTCTCCACTTTCGCCGGTGCACCTGGCGGTGGTTTCTTGGCGGCTGGTAGCCGGGATTGTTTGATGACGTCTAGTGATAGTGCTTCGTCTTTCATTGGTTTAGGTTTCGGTTGTAGTGTTTCAAATCCGCTTCTTCTTCCCCCTGATCTTGATCTCCCTTTAATAAGATATAAACAATAATACCGTAATATTCCGTCTACAAGCATATATATGCCTCTAAACGAGGTTTTTTTGACACAAGAGACAAGAGGCAGACACTCTCAACAAAAACGTTATTTGGTGTTTGAACAACTATATTACTGATAAAGGCGGCTGTACAAACATGTATATTTGTAACACCAATCTATTGCAATGTTTTTGAGAAGGGTATTGGCCTTTCATATCTTTCGTTTAAAAAAAACCTCGTTTAGAGGCATATATGCTTCTAGACGGAATTCTACGGTATTATAAGAAATTTAATATTCTAATAAAAATTACAGACAACTCATTTGAATGCAGTCATGGGAAGGAAAAGTGGCAATTTGTATGTGGACGATGATGAATTTTTAAATACACAGAATTTGGGCTGTATGACCAAATTTCACACAGCTAAAACATGAGCTATAATAACAATTTAAACACATATGGTGCATAATACTAATTACCACATATTTGACTCTGATTGGTTGCGATACTATCTATTGTTGTTGACTCATCTGAGAGGTCTGCGGGGCATCCCCCAGCTTGAAATACCGGGAGATTGAACAAAAATTGCGATGTGTATCTTCCTCTTGGCCTGTTTTAGCACAATTATCACCATTTTAGCATTAAAACTGCACATTTCTATGGGTATTTGTCCCAGTAAAGTCATTCTGGGAGAGAATCAGCAGGACAATTGTTAAATGTCCCCCCCCCCCCCCGAATTTAGTATACTATTATGTTATTCAGTATACCATTGCATTGAGGTCCACAAGGGTCTGACAGCATGCACATAACAATATTAACATAACACTGACCACAGAAAAAATTTCTGAGGGGTTAGCGCAAGAAGGCTCATCCACAATAGCTGCCCGGTGTAATACTTTTAAGTTAAGATATAATAGATAGGACAGAAATTGTCAAATGTTTACAGGGCAGCTATTGCAGATAGGACCTTCTTTATTATTATTAACTCACCTGCAGACCACTTCTTGACTTTCTGTGGTGTTATTCTCGGTGGTGACTTGTAAGAGAATTCTTGATCTGTAATGCAACATGTTTGGTCAAAATATGTTAATTTATAAAATCCATGAAAGTCTCATCAATTGATCATTTCCGTATATTCCGAAAGCCTTTGCGACTTAACACCTCATGACCACCAAATTTAAATGTGTGCCTCAACAAAAAGTCATAAGGGATTCAACCATAAGGGCTTTTAAGATTTACTGAAATGTGACATGATTAAAGGGAATGAGTCACATGTCGACCCTGGTCGAAAATGAGTTTTTCACATGTTTCTAAAGAGGACATTTAATGCTTTCAGAGACTGAAAACCCAATGTTGATACAACTTTTCTTTGCAAAGTTACATCAATTTATCAACCGCTGAAAACAATATAAAACAAAAGGATTTTAACACTTTCTTTGTTAATATCTCAAAATCAATATTAGCGACATTCGACTCATTTCTCTTGATCGTGTCACAAATGGTCTATTCATATGGTGCATTCAAACCTTCATGAATCCCCATGAATCAGTGGCGACAACTCTCTAGTCCTAAGGTTCGCTAGTCTGAACACATAATTTACCATTCGCTAGTCTGAATTCTGAAAAAGGTTCGCTTGTCCGAATATTGTGTTCTCTAGTCCGAGGGTTCGCTAGTCCGAATAATAAATAAGGTTCTCTAGTCCGAATATAGAATAAGGCTTGCTAACCCTAACCCCTATTATATATTCGGACTAGCGACCCTTCGGACTAGAGAACCTTTGGACTAGTGACCCTTCAGACTAGAGAGAAGTCATGGAATCAGTTGAGTTACATCAACATGTACATTGACAAACATTACAATCTAGTTATGGTGATGACGAGTGGAAAGAGGAGTGACTTAGTGTGCCTACTGTCTATTAAGATAACAAAACATAGGGCTTTCCAACTTGATATCCAGCCACCCTCTATGGAAGTCATGGCCTTAATCTTCTACACAAGGAGTGTGAATTTCAAATGGGGTTATCTGAATGGGTGAATCCATTTAAAATCTATACCCCCTGAGGGAGATAAAGGTCATGTCTTCCATAGAGGGTGTATGGATTTCAACTGGAATAGCCCGCTAATTGTTGACATCTTAAACATGTACCTCATCATATTTTTTTAATATGGGCGAAATGTGAATCATGCCAGCTTCGTCTGAATCAGTTCAGACTGTAATGGAATTCGATTTGATCAAAGGATGACATCTAAAATGTCTTTGGTCTCAACCAAGTTAGAAATTCTTCTGAGATATTGACCTATGACCTCAGATATTGACCTATGACCTCACAGTATCCATGCAATTCCAAGTGATTCTGAGAGGTCATGTCACATACAGGAGATGAACTTGTTACATGATTAAATTGGAAATAGAGATATAACATATACATTCTAGAGTAGGAAACAACATTAAACCATGTTGTGCAATGCACTACAAGTAACTTCACAAAAAATCTGTGGACATCTGTCCATGTGAAAGGCAGAAGGGCCAGACTGATTGACTGAGCCCTTATTAAAGAGAATAAGCCCAATCGGCATTGGAAGTTTGCAATGCATTGTAGGACAGTTTTTGCAGTTTTGGGACACTTTGTCCTTTGACCTTTCAGAAAATTCAGAAATATTGGGTTTTTATGCGTACAAAATATAATCTAAAATGTTTTACAATATTTAAAACAAATATAAAAAATATTAGTATTTTATAAATTAATTATTTGGTATTTTTAATGATCAAAATTATGACAATAATAAGAAAATTAATAATAATTACGTAAATTTTCCCGATATGTCAGAGGTCAAAGTGTCCCAAAACTGCTCTCAAAAACCGGAAGTTAGAATGGCGATTGGGCTTATTCTAGATTACTGAATAAAACAGTAGATGTGTGGAGTATGTAAACCTGCAAATTGTATCCAATAACAGTAACTATATGGTAGAAATAGAAATCTTTGTCCTTATTTGTGATTCAATCCCAAATGAGCCTCATGCATATTCAAATTTTGAGTGCATCCTTCATGCATATTCATAACCCCAGTTTGTTGTGCATAAGTAACAATGGGCTATTCCACTTGAAATCCACATACCCCCATGGAATGCGTGACCTTAATCTTCTACACAGGGCATGTGAATTTCAAATGGGGTAATCTGAATGGGTGCCTCCATTTGAAATCTACACCCACTATGTGGAAGATTAAGGTTATGTCTTCCATAGGGGGTGTATGGGATTTCAACTAGAATAGCCCAATACTCCACTGATTCATTCTGTAGAATCCCATTATGGCATGCTGGGTAATTTCATTTCTGTGCAAAATTGCAGACTATCCTCACATACAGACAGAGGAAATCTATTTCATTTTGTGGACAAATTTGTGCTTTTGCCCAAGAAGATGTGCCAAATGTCTGACATATTTGACTGATTTACCATGAACCTGATGCAGATGTTACATTGTCCTATAGACCACTTGACATCATTGTTTATCAACAAAGGCGAGGGACTGGTCTATCAATATGCTTGAACAAACCGCTACACTGTTCAATGGCTTTCTTGTACTCTATGAAATGAAGTGAGCGATTTAAAATGCACGTGCCCTGAGCAAATTACGATGTGTACGCACAATGCAGGGTAAAGAACAATGAAAATTGCCACAATTTGTGCGCATACTGTCGGGCAATGACGTCACATGTCAAGTGGTCTATACTAGACATAAAGTACCTTTTTATATTTTCTCTCAGATACATAAGCCAAAGAAGTGTTAGCTACAACATACTCGCAATTCTAGATTCACATACATGTTAGTCACCTACATTACATTTGGAGAGTGTTCACTCTTCAAACACCATTGGGCTATTCCATTTAAAATCCACACTACCCCTGTGGAAGATTTTGGAAATATCTTCCAGGTGGAGTATGAATTTCAAATGGAATGAATACATTAGCAGCTCTATTTGAAAGTCACCTTCCTTCAGTGGAAGATACTCAGGGGGTGTATTCAATAGGGGTATGAACGTTTGGACAGTATTTATTTTGGGACATTAGAGCACACCAGACACATCGAATTGCATTCTGAATACGAAGAATGTCCTTCTGATATCAAATAATTTTAAAATCATTAAAATTGATATTTTTGATATTTAACAGTACTTGAAGTAAACTTTATAAATCTGATGATTTATACTTAAAGTGTATGTAGGTGGGATGAAAAGCCGACGATCAATTGAAAATTTTGACCTTTTCAGTATTGAAGATATGGATTTTTTTCCCAAAACACCAAAAAAAAATTAGGTCTTTTGGGAAAAAATCCATATCTTCAATATGAAAGGTCAAAATTTTCAATTGACCGTCCGCTTTTCCTCCCTGCTACATACACTTTAAGAATATATCATTAGATTTATATAATTTACTTCGAGGACTGTTATATATCAAAATTTGAAAAATATCAAATTTTTATAATTTGTCATAAAATTTGTATTATATTGTGATTTTCAAAAATGAAAATTATTTGATATCAGAAAGACATGCTTCAGTATTCAGAATGCAATTCGATAGGTCTGAGGTGCTCTCATGTCCCACAAAAAATACTGTCGAAACGCAATAAACGCTCATTTTAGATCCTTAATGTGTTCATTCCATTTGTATTTGTAATTCATACTCCCCTGTGGAAGATATTTCCATAATCTTCCACAGGGGTAGTGTGAATTTTAAATGGAATAGCACAATGTTGGGCCAAAGTAAGTATGGTGTTGTTTTTGTTTTAATTTTGCCATAGAAGGAACTGGAAATGAGGTATTCCAGTTGAAATCCAAACACACCCAATAGAAAGCACAACCTTAATCTTCCACATAGGGAGTGTGAATTTCAAAAGGAGTTACCATGAATGGGGGACTCCCTTTGAAATATACATGTAGGAGATTAAGGTCATGTCTTCCATAGGGGGTGTATGGATTTTAAACAGAATAGCCCGATGTTACTTTACATTGAATCTCACCAGACCATGTTTGTAACTACATCCCTGAGTGAACACTCAACACTGGTTGTAATACAGTTAGTAGTGGGATAACATTGACTGGTACCCTCATACTTTAGTTGTCAACAACACTCTTTCTGATGCAAAGATGCAGATGCTGTTCATTGGATTCCTGGAGGTACTCAGTATAAGGCCAAAAAAAAAAAATGTTGTGTTGCCCTCCGCGGCCGGGTCAAAATCGCGAAAATCTGGGCCCGGTTTTTTTTTTCAATTTTTTTTCTTTTTAATAATTTTTTTTTTTAACAAATGATTTTTTGTTATCATACATGTACCCCCAAGCCTATTCCCGGATCCCTGACGTTCACTAAAAGATTGTGCCCCAAGCCTGCACTTTAATTGGATAGTAGGACTGACTCATTGAAACCCAACAACATGGATGTTAAGTTAGGCCCTTCACAATTGATTTTGAGTTTCCTATTTCCCGCCCGCATCAAAAATTGATAATTGCAAAATATTTAATTATTTCATTTTTATCTGTCATTTTCTCTGTTAAATGACATTTTTGTTACATTAATTTGCTACTTTCTTACTTTGATCATGAATCAAAACAAACAAATAAAACACATATTATTATCAATGTATAAAATCAACCATAATTGCAATATGATCTGCAGTGCCAAAATGTACCATGCAGGATGTTGATCTTAGGCTGTGACCACTTGTTTCAAAATGAAGAAAATAATAAGTAATAAATAACTAATAATTAAGTTACCTCATGCCTTTTTTTAAATCTTTAAATAGTAAACTAGGAATTAATTGTGAAGGGCCTTAATATTAATATTTACTTCAATAAAATATTCAACATTGGGTAGAAAATACAGCCAATATTATGCATATGATTCTCTTCACTCATGTTACTGTGCAATAGTAGGTATCAAATGGTTGAGTTGCTAAAAAAAAAAAAAAAAAAATCCGCCGGCTGTACTACCAGATTTTAGGCTTGGGAGGGCAACACAACAATTTTTTTTTTTGGCCTAAGTGACCATACACTGGGATTTGCTGCAAACATGGGTTGCATTTTCAGCCATTTGGTATATCAATTATTGCTTTGCATGCCCATTTTGGTATATGGATTTTCAAAAAATTTTCTGAAAATTAATCCAAAATAATTCAACTGCAGGCAAAATTTTGAAATTTGCCAAATATTTTGGGAAAAGTTGTAAAACTATGGTAATTTGGCCAAAAAATTGGACTTTTGGTACAATTTCTTGGAAAATTGGTATATGGATGGATCTACTTTCAAATTCACAACAGCATATCCTTACTCAGAACTAGAGTACCCCCAGATTGGCAGTTTCAGTGTGTGAAAACTAAATTCACTATTATTGCAACTGTCATGACCATGATTTGATAGCGTACCTATGACTTTGAGAGCTATGACAATCATGATAAATCTGAATTCATGGTGAAACCCATACATTGTTCACAACCTTATATTGTGGTGCATATAATATTCATGGTACAGTAATTCATGTCATGCATATTCATGATAATGCTCCCATCCTATAAATATTCATGCTTTAAACCTTGCTTATATAATGACACAATCCTGGAAACATGCTTGGATAACTATGGATTTAGTGTATGTTCTATGACAACCAACATGACATCATTTGTGACTAGTATAACAACTCTACAAGAAATATGATGGATATGTTTGTGAAAAACTATGCATTTGAAAATTTCACAATTCAATATTTAGATGACAGAAATTTGTTAATATCCTTCAAAAGACATATTGGGTAGTAGGGATTGTATGATTAAATGGGCATAGTGAGATTTCACAAAAATTGCACCCTCAATTTTGGTCAAAGTCCAGTTTTTAACATGTATGCAATGTTTGTCCAAATACTAATCAGGATCTGAAATAGTCAAGCTTCATTCAGCATCTTTCGTGTAAAATTCATGATTTTGTAATTAAGTTCCAGATTCAGAACTTTATTCCACAACACAGTTTAATAGCAGATATATCGGCGCTTGCAATATGCCTCTTGTTTTCAATAACATGGGTTTTTTACTACTTTTTTAAACTACTGCTCGTCTATTTATTTTATTAAGGCAATGGTTTCTCATTGATTTTTTTTGCAAAATCTCTCAGTGCCAGTTTAAGTCAACCATAGTCATAGTTACAACTTTTATACCTTTTGGGCTCTAAGGTAAGTTTTTATTTCAGATTTTGAGTCTTGACCTCCGAATAGTCATCATAGTTCCAACTATCATAGTCGCTGTTACTATTTGGTGCTGACAAGTTGACAACTAAAAGACCTCAAGTCATGTACCTCTATTGGGTAGAATAGGTAAACGAGCACAAAAAATTCATCCCATTTTTATAAAAGGTAAAAATCGCAGAAAGCATACATGTTGATATGCTATCCGAAACAGATGAACTTTTAGCGTTTTCTTCAAATGAAAATGAGATAGATATCAGAAACACACTCTACACATATCCATTATCTTACTTGAAGTTATCAAGAGTGATAGTACATAAACATTATCTAATGTCATTCTCATGTTTTCTTTATGTAACACACCTTTCCTGGATGCACGTCGTCGTAGTTGTTCTTTGATGCATTAAAAATAACAAATCATTGTTACTCTTGGCATTTTGTAGTGTTTAAAGCATGTTAATGGATCCTGTGGTTTCGACCCTTATATGGTAAAAAAGGCGTATCTTACATTTTTTTACTTCGATATGATTTGTTTGGGTGTGACAACCCTGGATAACCCAAGAAAAGCTTGCTGTGAAGCTTATTGGGGTCCATTTGAACACCAGGACTTCACTAATGTTACTTCAGTTTGCCTTTCACCTTGGCACAGATCACAATCTTGCTACCAAAATGAGGTTCTCTGTGCAAACGCATGCGCAAAAAGTGCATTTTTGTTTCTCGCACTTTTCTAGGAAATGCGTCAGAAGGCATTTGCAAAGTATATGTGGTAATTAAAGCATGCGTTTGACTTGTGTACGTACACACAACATGCACTTTGCAGGTAGAACCTAATTTTGAGCTGACTGTGTGATCGCTGGATAGCGTTGGTTCACTCTCTTCAATGACCTTCACTTGATAAAAGGATGTAACTTGTAAAGACAATGGGCTATTCCATTTAAAATCCACACTACCCCTGTGGAAGCTTTTAAAAATATCTTCCACAGGGGGAGTCCGCATTTCAAATGGAATGAACATGTAAGCAACTCCATTTGAATCTCGTCCTCCCTCAGCAAAAGATTCATGTTGAATCTTTCTCAGAGGGTGAATGGAATTTAAATGAAGCTGCCTAATGTGTTCTTCCATTTGAAATTCATACTCCCCCTGTGGAAGATATTTTCAAAATCTTCCACAGGGGTAGTGTGGATTTTAAATGGAATAGCCCAATAATATGAAGATACTTTCCTTTTTGTTAGTGGTATAACAAGAAGACAAACCCCTTTTACCATATAAGCCGATACAGGAAGTAGAGAACACAGATATGACCTCCAATCAATTTGATGTGCCACTAACAGCTCTCAACTTTAATATGACTAAATATTTTATATTGCAGTTTTCAAATAAGTACAACTGTCACAACAAGATACATTAACATGGTTTAAACCTTCAAAGTCATTACTTACTTTCCTACAAATGAAAGTGGCTCTATACAAAGATTGCATTTAGCCATTTGTAGACATTATTTCTAGACCCACTAATCTTTAAAAATGAGTCAAGTATACCGACTTAATTTGCTGATTCTTATGGAAATAAACACATTTGAAATATCATCTTTTTCCTATCTTGCACAAGCACATCAAAAACAAGCACATATTTCACATCAATTGCATACTCTGTGATGTGCTTTATTGCACGATTATAAATTTGATTATATCACATAACAAAATCAGATGATAAATGAATCAAGCAAAATTAAAACATATTATGTGTGGTAGTGAATGGTAAATCGTGGCACTCAAATTATAAAAAAAATCTCATTAATAAAGAAAATATAGTATGAAGTATCGTGCAAAATTATACTTTGATTGCAAAAAGCGAGTAACATCTGAAACCAAATTAAGATTATTCGTTGTGTTAACACATTCCATGTTCAAGTGCAATGTTTTATATGCATATAAATATGTGTAATACTGATTACGCATTCAATAGAAAGTTTTCAAGCAATTTACCCTTGTTTACAAATTCTTCAGGTACGAGGAAAGATACGACCACATGTTGCGTTGATGAAAGCGTAGATGGTAGCACGCACAGAGGATTGATTGGCAGACGATAGGTTACCATGACAACGACCCATTAACAAGCATGGGAAAATAGGGATTTAGGCAGAGGAAATCATTTAATGGATAAGAAAGAGGAAGATAAAACAAAAACCAAGAAAAAAATCATGATAAAGGATTTTAATGGTTTTAGAATTACCTTTTTTCTAATGCGGTTCTAACTAAATCATGCATATATCTAATGATAGCTCGACTTGTGAAATATATTTCCTTTCTAAAACTAAATGGATGCATATGATGCTTTTTTTTAAAGTAAACCTGAATGCATTCCTGCATGTTTACAGAAATTTTTGTCTGCTTTGACCAAAAGATTACACAATATGTCGCAACAAAATCATGAGAAATAGATCTGTGTAACACTGCAGGCAGAACTTCCATGACCAGCAAGGCTTAGGTGAAAAACCCTGTTTGATGGATCTAAATTTAATTTTTTTAATATTTATTCCTGAAAAGTGCAATGTGCCATCTATATTCTAGCTAGACTTCTCCGTAGTCCACTTGCCCATTTTGCATACTCTGGCCATTACATTTAAGCATAAAACTCTTGATTTATATTGATTTGTGTGCAACTGATAGATTTTCACATCTGTATCTGATCTTTTCAGTCACCGCACTCCCTTTTCGGGGTTCGCTATCAATAAACCGGTAGATTCCAAAATCAGAATTGTTCAGTATTAAAGTGAGCCATTATAATTATGCAAGATAATGTTGCATTCAGTTACTTTTATTGTCACTAATTATCTGATATTTTTAACTCTTTATGACCATTTTACTATTGAATACTTTAATTTTAATAAACATCAGTATAATTTTGAGTTCAACGAAATGGGTTCATCATGACTAATAATAACATATTTTTAATAAAATTCGACTATGGCATAGTCTATACTCTAGCAAACCTGATTCTCTAGAAGGCTTCAAAACAAAGTTATTAATAAAGTTAAGCTGAATTCTCGCTATTCACAATAAAAGGCGCCGCCAGCGGTTTGCGATATAATCGTGATGTATCATGGGAAAAGGTCGACATCCAGTCCGCATAATCTGAATATTACCATGCTATTACATAGGAACACGTGACAATAATTTTTTAGTTTGTCAATATAACGGTATTATTACGCAAAATCGATAGAGAAAAAATTAATTGTGCACATTTCAAATCACATTATTAAGTATTTTTTGAGTATCGATTCGCGTGTAACACCTTTATTTTGACAAACGTGTTCCTATGTAATAGCATGTTAATATTTGTATTGCGTGGACTTGGATGTCGATCTTTTCCCATGATACATCACGATTACATCGCAAACCGCTGGCGGCGCCCTTATTGTGAATAGCGAGAATTAATTACTTGTCAATATGTTAAGCAAATGATCATTAATTTAGTTAAAAGAAATTTATAATAAAAAGTTTTGTTTGTATAAACACATTCCTGTCTTTAGATTTGAAGCTTGAAATTATGTGTTGAAGTAAGTGATATTTCACATTTGGCAACAAAATCTTGTTACCAGGGCATTGTGTGATGCTCATTCGTTAAAATAGGGGTCTAGGAGCGACGTTAGACCACAGTCAGGGTCCAGAGGCAGCAAGCACCCTGATATGGGTCCAAGAAGTAAAATGCCTTGGAAGAATATCATAGCCATAAAATCATATTGTTTTGACAAAACCTTGTAACTCCAATATAATAGCTGCTATGTGTTAAATATGTAAACTAAAGTATATTATATTGTACATATTTAACACATAGCAGCTATTGGAGTTAAGAGGTTTTGACAGAACAGCGACGATATCATCTGAAAAGAACGATGAGCTATTCCAGTCAAAATCCATATACCCTGTATTGAAGATATGGCTTGAATCTTCCACACAGGGAGTGTGCATTTCAAATGGGATTACCTGAATGGCAATTTCATTTGAAATCTACACCCCTATATGAGAGACTAAAGTCATGTCTCAGTCCCATAGGAATGTATGAATGTCAACTGTAATAGCCCAATATTGGCTTGAATCTTCCACACAGGGAGTGTGAATTTCAAATAGGATTACCTGAATGGCAATTCCATTTGAAATCTACACCCCCTGTGTGGGAGATTAAAGTCATGTCTCAGTCCCATAGGAATGTATGAATTTCAAGTGTAATAGCCCAATATTGGCTTGAATCTTCCACACAGGGAGTGTGAATTTCAAATAGGATTACCTGAATGGCAATTTCATTTGAAATCTACACCCCCTGTATGAGAAATTAAGGTCATGTCTCAGTCCCATAGGAATGCATGAATTTCAAGTGTAACAGCCCAATCCATTTCATTTATAGGAAAATATCAGTTACTCATCTCTACCTTGTTACTGAACTTTGACCTTTTCTGTAAATCCCATAATTCCTTGCGGTTAGACAGCAGATGTCGTCATTGACATCGCTACTGCACATTGCAAATCAATGTGACATCAAATGACGACATCTGGGGTCTAATGCAAGGGATTATGGTATTTACCGATCAAGATCAATCCAAAATCTAACTAAGCACCACTTTTGACCATGCTGTAAAGCTTAAAACAAATGGAAGACAATTGAGTTAGTCTCTCATGCATGCATACCTGGTCTGTGGTAGTTTGGTATTACAGGTGGCTCCGGAGACAATTGCAGAGGTCTTGGATACAGGTTTTTGATGTCATGTGTAGGAGACAAATAGCTCTGTATTTGATCCTGTACTTGATTATACAAACTGTTAGAAGATCTGGTCGGTGACATCGTCGGCGATTGGAAGCGACAGCTACTGTCAGGCGAAAGGCTACGAGATCTTTCTGAAGGCTAACATGTAAAGGAGGAGAAAAATATGAACATTATTTGTGGTATAATTCATGCATCATGGTGGGATGATTTTATCCACATCGGCAGAAGAAAAGGTTATGAGTTATGCACTGAATTATTGAGGCTATCAACTATACGTTGTTTGTGTTTTGCCTCCAATTTGGTAAGGATGTAGGTGCGTATTTTGTGGGTCACAGTATCAAGTTGTACATGGTACCCTAATCATACAAACATATTATATGTTTACAGGGGTGGTTGGTCAGCACGGCTGTGCTGTCAAGGTTTTGACATTACTACCAAACTTGAGGTATAGTACTTTTTGCATTGTGCAATCACTGAGGTGGGGGTGCGCCTCAGTTTCCCCAGTAGATACCCCAAATTACGACAAAATTCCTGGCGCTGCCACTGACCAGGCCTATTGGGCAATATTAACTTTAATCATGTGGTCCAATTTTTTGCTTTAGCCACTTTTTTGATTTCATAGTGTTTGTCCAAGATGTAATTTTTGACCGCTTTTTAAAGGGGTATCGGAGCAATTTTTTTGTAAATTTTGTAAATTTTGTAAATAATTTCAAAATTAAGTTTTAATGCCCATGAAATTTTTTGGATATATAAAACAGGTATGATGACTTTGTGATTGTTTTAAATATTTATGTTCTGTGTGTTCATAAACTGGCCATATATGGTCATTTTAGGTCTAAATGAGGCATAGAACTCGACAAGAAGTCAACTATTTGAGGCAATGGAGACAGAAAGTTCCTGCTAGATTTTGCTATAATGGAACACTCGAACTCAACAATGTACTGCAACAGTAACATGTCATATAACTCCTTGGATGAATCTAATATCAAACTTGATCAAATGCGCCATTTCTGCAACCCTTTCACCAAAAACCACATCATATACAACGTTCTGCTTATGACTACGGTCGAGGAGACACAAAAAGGAAAGATTGTATGATGATTCAAACTTTTATTTCAATTCATCAAAAAGATTTGACTATCATACATCCAAACTTGTGTTATAAATGTTGTTAACATCAACCAAAACCGCTCTCTTTCCGGATCATTTTCAACTTGGCTAATATGTAACTTGGATCACAGCAGCTGAAAGGAGTATCCCATCATGCATTGCAGTATATCTGCTTGCTCCATAGCAAATGTATACAAAATATAAACAAGAGCTGCTTAGATATTGAGAGCTATAGATTCACAATACTCTATGGGTGATATTTTTTCAAACAAAAGTCTAAGATTCCCTGATTTAAGCGAGTAATTGAAAGTTGAAGTGTGGGATTTTGTGTACATTTTCTATGGCACAATCAGTTCTATAATGGTACCGCAAAGCATAATGGGATACTTCCTTCAGCTGCTGTGAACTTGGATAATCCATATCTAAATTTAATTAAATTTTTCAAAAACATGCAGGATTCGCGTCTTTAAAGTTAAGATATGAAGAAATTCTAAAACGGTAATGTATTGTTAGTATAATCTTTGCAGGAATGTCAGTCATGGCTATACTGCGACCTACATTTGCCGTCTTGTCAACCATATAGACAGACCATTTGTTTACTTTTCTACGCTTTCACATCCCTTGATGATAGAATGGTAGCAGTAACTATTAAAGTCTGAGTAGGATCTCTGTTTGTGCTCCTGCTTGGATTGTCACGTTCCTATACAGATCATGATATCTTTTTATTCCTACCATGAATTTTAATACAAGTAATTTAAAAAGAGTAATTTCAGTGATGTTTTCTTCTAACTTCTTCTACAGTAAGATTTATATTTCATTACAATCCAATTTCAGGATGAAACTTGCACCTGGTCTTGTATCTAGAATTTTGCAACATAAATTGTGTATTTTCTTTAAAGGGCTTAGTCACTCGCCTTTGCACAGTACTTTTGTGGGACATGGGAGCACATTAGACACACCAAATTGCATTCTGAATACAAGGAATGTCATGATGTCAAATAATTTAGATTTTTAAAAAATTTGTGATATAATACAAATTTTATGGCAAATTATTAAAAAATGACATTTTTGACATTTAACAGTCCGCAAAGTAAACTTTCCCAATCTACTAGCTGTGATGAAAAGCCAATATGAAAATTTTGACCTTTCGTATTGAAGATATACATGAAGTTTCCCAAAAGAGGCTAAAAATGACTAAATCTGTCAGTTTCCTAACCAATCCACACAGTCTGCTGTTACACCAGGCTAATAAGATCAGCCCTTGATATAAACTGGAGGACACATACCACAGATAAAGAACTGTATGGGGAACTCCCAAAGACAACCAACAAAATCAGGAAAAGAAGACTATAATTTTCTGGTTACTGTTTAAGAAAGTACAGGGCATGTAGTGTTGGATCTAGTGCTGCAGAAACCCGGTCATGGCAAAAGAAACGTGGTGCGGCCAAGTAAAGCCTATGTAGATCTTCTTTGTGAAGACACTGGACAAGATCCAAACTAAATAAAGGAGCTGCATGCAGGACAGACATATCTGGAGAGCCATCATAGGAGTCCAACAGAGGTCGACAGACTGAATGAGTGAGTGATACATGCACATCAATTTACTGCAAAACTTATGAACATTATAATGAGGTCTGTTTTTAATTATAGGGGCATGGTGGCGCAGAGGAATGGGCTCTGCCTTGTAATCGGAGGATTGCAAGTTCAAGCCCCAGCAGTGTCATCACGTTGTGCTCTTGGGAAAGGGCTTTACCTTACCTGCCTCTCTCTACCCAGGGGTGAGATGGGGAGCTGTTACAAATATTGTCCATTGTGCACCGTTCAAAGGTATGAGCATGCTTTAGGCATTGTATGGCAGCTGACATATTCTAACGACAGCGGAATAAATGTTAAGTGCTTTAGTACATGTGCACATGTGAAAGGCGTTGTATAAATCCCAACATTTTTTAATTATTTTATTTAGTGATAGGCCTACTTACCGTCATTCTATTGCGATTATAATCATACAGCAAGGCATTTTCCTTTAGTTTTAAAGGTGTAAAATCTAAAAACTGTAAAAACAAAAAGATAGAAATGATAGATTATTTAATTGTTTAGTTAAGAATTTTACTTATACATGGATACTCATTCAAATAATGAGAATAAGCGAGCATATTGATCATTAATCAATTATTGCTAATCAAGTATAGCTTACCACTGACATAAATTGTTTTTCAGTAGGTCAATGACACAAAATGTTAAATTCTTGGATTGACCATTTAAGTCAATATTAAGCAATACTTGATTAAATCTCGCTAGAGATTAGCAGTAATTGATCAACAATCAATTATGTTCACTAATTATCATTAGTTTAATGAATCGTACATTGTGACTTCTGATACCAGAAAGTACAACCTTGTTCTAACCCCCTGGGGCACTACCTGCTGATCTAACATTGCCTCTGATTGGTCAATTATGTGATATCTTCACTTTAATCACCAATCAGAATGGAGCTTTGCAAATTATTCACCCCAATTTTTTGCGTGGTGAAATTATTCTAACAATGTTGCCGATTGGTCCAATTGATAATGAAAACTTCTTTTTCACCAATAGGCAGGTAGTTCTCATGGGGTTAAGAGTAAAAAAATCCATTAGGCCTACTCTTCACTAACAACTACTTGTAGAGTGACTGATTAGCTTGATTCTGGAATTGGGCTGTTCCAGATGAAATTCATACACCCCCGATGGAAACATGACCGTAATCTTCCACACAGGGAGTGTGAGTTTCAAATGGGGTTACCTGAATGGGTGACTCCATTTGAATTCTACACTCCCTGTGTGGGAGATTAAGGCCATGTCTTCCACAGGGGGTGTATGAATTTCAACTGGAAAAGTCCATTTGCAGTATGTGTGCCAATAGAATGCCGCCATGAGACATGCAAATTACATAATGACTAATGTGAAATATAATATCATATATGTGATGCGATCAAGCAAAATCAGTCGGAACTCGGAAATATCAAATTTTCAGTTTCTTATAGGATAGTAAAAAAAGCATTTACAAAGCTGCATTTTGCAGAAAACCCCATTGAAATTGAAAAACCAGTTCCAAAGATATGTGATGCGATCAAGCCAAATCAGTCGGAATTCGGAAATATTGATTTTGAAATATAGCCAAATAAAGGACATTTTTCCTTTTGTTTCCTGCTGTTTTGGAAACTCTTTAATTTTTCATATCTTTGGAACTGGTTGTTCAATTTCAATGGGGTTTTCTGCAAAATCCAGCTCTGTAAATACTTTTTACTATTTTATAGGAAACTAAAAATTTATTATTGCCGAGTTCCGACTGATTTTGCTTGATCGCATCACATATGAGCAATAATTGAAGCATTTCCAAAACAGGAAACAAAAGGAAATATTTCATTTGTTTGGCTATATCTCTCAACATCAATATTTCCGAGTTCCGACTGATTTTGCTTGATCGCATCATATATATTGTATTGTGCCTCCCAATATTCAAAGCACTTTTATATCAGTCAGGTCTTTGGGTTAAAAATTTCCAGTTACATCATACCCTATCAGATACTTGATACCTTTCAGAAAAAAAATTCCTTCATGTTTTAATGTTATGCAGCTGAGGTACATTTGGTGAGCAAATCTTTATAACCAAACAGCTTAAAATCAGTTTTATTTTGCTTTGTATTGCTTGTTTCTACCGTTTTCTCATACAATTTATTATTGTTTTCTTATTGTTTCTGATGTTACTACTTCTAAAAGCAAACAGTTTATTTAAAAATTTTGTTTAAAACCCCCAAAAATATCCTACAGACAGTCAGAATTAATAGGTACATTTTCACGGGAAAATTTTCTGGACACGTGACACCCATGGGCGCAGACATATTAGCATTATGGAATGTGACATCGAGCACAGCAGGTGGTCTACCAATGTATTTGAATAGGAAGAATTCTTCCTTTGAGGCAAAATAAGTTACTTGTCGCAAGTTGATAATGTTATGGTAAGAGTTTCCGTAGATAAATATTTTTTTCCGTAGATAGATATTTTTGAAATTACGTTTTGATGATATTGTGAAAAAATTAAGATAACATAATATTCAATAAATTTGCAATGCACAAATTTCTATCAAAATTGTGGTCAAAAATACTATTCCAATTCAAAATTACTAAGACTTGAATAGCGAGGTCACCGCCGGGGTCAGAGATCAGGCTCGAGGTTACACTCACATTGATACGCATTGGTCACATGTCCAGAAAATTTTCCCGTGAAAATTTACCTATTAATGTTGACTGACAGACAGCATGTTACTGTTAACTCACCAGTGCTTTACTTTTTGTACAGTCAGGATGCCATATTTCAGTTCCTGAAAAAGGAAGAAAAAATACAATAAAAGACATGCTGTTAATTATGATTGGCTAAATTTAGATTTGAAAAGGGCAAGGAAGAAAAAGACAAAATTCATGAGAAACAGGTCTCTCACATTTCCATCGTCACTAAATATGCCTACACAGTGCCTATTGCTTAAGTATTCCATAGAACATTTCACTTATGAAATTATATGTAATTCTGTCCTTACATAAATTTCAGCGGTCACACGGTTTTCTAAGAACTATACATAAAAAAGCCATTCCACAATGCAAGCCCTATAACCAATATGGACATAATACATTTTCCCAGTACTGACCATAGGCCCCTTCAAACACGCATTTAGAGGAAAATAGCCATTACATATAAGATTACTCGAAGCATAAAACAAGCCAGGGGCCAGAATAACTTTGCGGTGTCATGTTTCATTAATGCATCTCTCCTTTTCTCCTGCCGGACACTGCTTTTATATGTTGGTTTTACCGATGGACAATATGGTCGGAGATTGAGGTAATTCTAAGAGATAAATTGACTTGGCCTACAGCAAATGGTGCTAAAATAGTTTTGAAAATGAGCAGTGATACTATCCATTAAGGTTGGAAAACTTTGCTACAGATGTTAAGAAAGAAAGGACAGTTCACCGACCCAAAGTGTTACAATTAAACAAGGCAATATATAAACACATATCCGACTGGCACACAATCCAACTTGAAAAAAGGGAATGTGCCGGCCAGGGATTCGAACCCACAATCTACAAATGTTATCAAATGTCATTTCTGACCATAGTTTGACATCAAATATTGGACGACTTTTAAGCATGATTTTGTTCATGTGTTTATGATTGTACATCATTTATAGGGGTGTTGGATCTCAATCTCAAAGGTTTGGCAACAAATGGGAGTTATGAGCTCAAATCAGGATCATAATGCTTTCAAAGAATAATTTTAAAATCAACATAATTTGAACAAGGATTGGATGTGGTTGCTTCCTGTTTTATGGGCTGTTTAAATTAAAACAAACAAACAACAGACCTTGAGTGCTAAGCAATTCTTAGTAAACAATAAACAAGCAAACAAAAACACACAACAACAAAAACATTGCTAACCTGTGTTGTATGTAGGGTCTAACATAATATAGTCTGTAGTTAAATATTGTTGACTTTTTAGAATTTGTCATAAGCTTATAGAAATGGTATCTACTTTATGAAATTCTCAAACCATACCGGGATATCAATTTCTTCATGGTATTATGTTTTAACAAAGTATTCTTTTGTTTTAAGATATTACATTCAGTGGCGTACCGTGGCCGCTCCTACCCTGGGGGCTTTAGAAAATTCAATTTTGCCGCCCCTTTCTCAACAGCCCGAAAAGATTGACCCAAATTTTTTTCGGTGGTTTGAAAAAGTGAAGAGCAAAAAAAAATTTTTATACTTTTTCTTTACTAGTTCTTTTTGCCGCCCCTCTTTCTTCCGCCGCCCCTTCGTCTTCCACCACGCCTTCGTTTTTGGCTGCCCCCTGCTTTTACCCCGGGGGGCTCGCGCCCCCAAAATACGCGCATGACATTGATACAATTTGGAATCCCCTTTTGAAACAATGAGGAATCTCATTGTCACAATTCCTCATTGTCACATCAACATGTACTATGTCCTGAATTTTAATACCCTATGCCTCATATATGATGCTATCATACACAATAAGTAGAGCTAAGTAGGATATTAAGACTTTTCTTCCCAGATACAACCAAAACAAATACCCGTTTTCTTTTGTTTTTTATTGTTCCCGCCAACACTAAAACAAACAAATGATTCAAATTTAATGGTAGTTTCAAGAAAAAGTAGCATTTACAGTGTGAAATTTAACAAGGTGTAAAAGTCAACATTGAACATGGCCGACATTTGACTCAATTTGCTAAACGGTATCACATAATGTGGAATTCCTCTCTTGAAGGAGAGATATATTACATTACACATTATCTGTATGTTTGCAAACATTGTACAACATCACAGACAAATATTTGAATTGTAAACGATCTACAAGTCAACGAATCAAAAAGGAAACACTCATGATCGGGTATCAGGTAAGCTCGCAACCCAGACAAAGGACCTTCCATCTAATTCTGGAATTTCTCGGCGCAATATGGGAACGATCTACCCTACAGCCTTTTTATATAGAATTCACTTTAGAAGAAATAGGGCTGTGGTATTACTGCTTATGATTATCATAACTATTCATCAGTCGGAGCTGTGACTGTAGGCTATAGAGACGTTATCTCTTTGACTTGGTATACTCGTGGTTTACCTGTGCAATAAAATTCTATACCGTATCTGAATGGATGCAATAGTTGGGTAGTTGGATGCCAATTTACATTTATATTTATATTATTTTTGTTTATAGGTTATTTGCTTTTATGAAGAAAATATCGCTAATACGTAATAACAGTAAATGTGATAAATTTTGGTAGCCTTAATTAAAGCAAGCTGTGATGAAATGGGCTCTTCCATTTAAAATCCACACTACCCCTGTGGAAGATTTTGGAAATATCTTCCACAGGGAGTATGAATTTCAAATGGAATTAGCACATTAGGCAGCTCTATTTGAATTTCATACACCCTCTGAGAAAGATTCAGTCTGAATCTTTTACAGTGGGAGGGCAAGTTTCAAAAAGAGTTGGTTAATGTGCTAATTCCATTTGAAATTCATATTCCCCATGTGGAAGATATTTCCAAAATCTACCACAGGGGTAGTGTGGATTTTAAATGGAACAGCCCACTTGATCAAAGCGTGTAAGATTTCTTTCTAATTATATAATTTGTAATATAATTATCTGATTGTGTGTTTTCCTAATTATTTCACTTGACTACATCCAATCACAAAATTGGTTTAATTGTTTGGGTGATTACATTTGAAATTCACACTCCCCCTGTGGAAGATTTTGCTAAAATTTTTCACAGAGGGAGTATGGGTTTCAAATAGAATAAACAATTGAGTAACTTCCATTTGAACTACTCACTCCAATTGTGAAAGATGTACGTCAAGCCATATACAGGGGGAGTATGGGTTTCAAAATAATTAACCCAAGCCAATTCCATTTGAAAAACATACACCCTCTGTGGAAGACTTTTCTTAAATCTTCTACAGGGGACAGGGGTATGGTAAATCTTAAGTAGAATATCCCATTATACAGTATTGCCTCTCTTTAGCATTCTAGCACAACTGTATAGAGAGCAACTCAACTGAATTTCACTCATTTTATTCTAGGTTATATGTAGAAAAACTGACTACTGCAACGTGATATACATAGAGTAAGTCATAAACCCTAATATGTGACCTGCTACCACGAAATGAGCGTAAAGTAGCAAGTTGGTAGTTTCAAGACATCCTGGCTGATTGAGTTGACATTCTTTACTTGTCATGCACCTGTACAAGGTATTTCCAAAATCTTCCACAGGGGTAGTGTGGATTTTAAGTGGAATAGCCAATTTTGGCAGTTTGGTCCACAATCCGTGACACATTTGATCATCTTCATTAAAGAGGAAACCCCGCTAGAGCAGTACTTTTGGGGTGAACCAAACCTGCCTGGTTATCAAATTAATCAGTGACAAGGGTATTTCTGAATTTAAAGGTGCTAATTGATGTTTTAATGTTATTGGATCAATTACCACCTGGCAAATTCAGCGATAAATTTGTCATTTATTAATTTGATAACCAGGCAGGTTTAGTTCACCCCAGAAGAACTGCTCTGATGGAGCTTCCTCTATAAGGCCTGTGTGTTTTCCTGTCTGACCAATATGCACATGCTTGCAACCTTTACACATAGAAGCTATACTAGGAGTTGGCTAAATGGACTAAATATTTTTGCTGAATTTAGTTTATTAGGTGTGAAAAGAATGAATAAAACTTTGCAAAGATGATCTGCTATATTATGATAGCAGTTGTAATAGTGCTAAGAATCCTCACCTTGTATATACATATCTTCCCCTTCTGCAAAATGGTTTCCACACCTTCCACACTTTGCGCATGACGGGTGGTATCTCTTATCACCAGCCTGGAGCAGAAAAAGATGAGTATAAAAAAAGAACAACTTTATTTCAACAGCAGTTTTAGTAAAATATAATGTGTAATTTCACAAAGTTACCCCGATGCCCCAAGCCTATTTTGGCGAGGGGGAAGGAAAGAAGAAAGGAAGACAGAAAGAAGAAGAGAAAACTTTTTTTCTTTGAATCTCATTATGAGCAGATTTTCACTTGGAAATATAATTCAATCTGTATTCACTATACAGTACAACTATTAGGCAAGAGACAAAAATTTGGAGGGTCAATCCTTCTTCAGATTTTTCGTGTTTTTAGGGTCAGTCGCGAAGGGCAAACAAATACTTTTTTTGCCTTATGTAGACGGGTAATTAACTTCAACCCCTAAAAACTTTTTTAAGACTACTAAAAATGATAACAACTACAAAAATGTTAAAAAAAAAATTGGCATGGAGTGATATTTTGTAAAATGTATGGTACATTATACCTGACGCTATATGAAACAGTATCCCTTCTAAGGAACATAGAATGCATGGTCTTAATAGCAGCATATGCTATCAGTGCACTGATCAAGTTATAAGCCTAGAATCTTCTGCTGGCAAAACACATGCTAAATTTGATTGTCAATTAGGATTCCTAGCCGCTGCCTGTATAGACATTACAAGCTGTAATTTAGTTGTGATCTGGTTTAGATGGCCTACATAGAGAATATAAACAAGCTAAATGACTTGTTAAGTCAGACAAAAGGGCATGTTAACTTTATACTCTGATCGATACTAAGTAAGCAGTAATTTCCTTGCTATGTAATTATGCTGCTCCTGTTTCACAACAAATTTTGCCCCATAACAAGCTTCAAGTATACTGAAAGTACCCCAGAGGGTTCACCCTAGTTAAAGGTGTATTGGGGATGTGCCATGGTTTGGGGTATCTTGTCAGCGATTTTGGCCAGGGATTTTGGTATATTCCGATGGGTGGGTTTTCAGTAAATTGGGTGCATATGGACTAAAGTGCCCTTAAAAGTATCCAATTTGAGCGAACTTGGGTGCCATTTGTGAAAAATTGGAATACTGATAGGTTGCAAAAAGTAGGTACCAGTATAGAGAAAGTCAGCATCTGAATGTCTGTGTGGCACATTCCCATACACAATTCCTTGCAACTGTGCAGGGGTACATGGTCCCTGCTGCCTACTATCTGCAGATAATATGTGACCCCTCGCCACAACTGAGCCCGAAAGTCGCCAATCATCATTTTTGAGATATTCAACCAAAATATTCTGCTTGAAATTAGCTTTAAAATGATGTATATCATGTCTATAGTACTTGACATTTAAGTAGTGAAAAATCAATAAAACAGTCAATAAATCCTTTGTTTCCTATTGTTTATTGTTAAGTTCGATGGAGCATATCTCAATAGTGGCACTGGCGACATCCGGGCTCAGATGTGGCGAGGAGTCACATATAAGCAGCAAATTGGTGGTTTGAATTGGACAATTCCATTTAAAATTCACACTACCCCTGTGGAAGATTTCAAATCAATGAGCACATTGGGCTGCTTAAGTTGAATTTCATACACCCACTGAGAAAGACTCAACCAGAATCTTCAACAGAGGGAGGACAGGTTTCAAATGGAGCTGCTGAAGTATTCATTCTATTTAAAATTCATACTCCCCCTGTGGAGGGTATTTCCAAAATCTTCCACAGGGGTAATGGGGATTTTAAATAGAACAGCCCATTGCAGGTGCAACTTGAATTACACAACCCCGTACACAACACACACTTCAAGAATGCTATAGGCCTATCTGGTACAATCAATTTTGATCAACTTTTTAGAAAACTCCTTATTTACATAGTCATCAAAAAACTGTCAATTTTCAGTCCCCAGGATATTTGACCATTTATGGACTTTGACATGGTCATTTTGATGCGGGCATGTTTCAAAGAATTTGTCCTGTCATACTTGTTGAAGTATGTAAAACTTCATAGCTTTAAGCCCGGTTTATATAAACATTTTTAGGGCATTTAGTATTTGCAGTATGCGATAAAATCATAAACAAACCAAATTAGTTCAACTAATGGCAATTATGTTGTAGCGACTGCAGCATGCTGAGAACATTCATAATTTGATACATCACTGATGTCAAAAAGGGTCAAAATACTAAATTTTCTTTAAAATCCTCCTAAGCGGAATATGCAACATGATATACACTTCTTAGCGGCACTTTAGGTTGAATTACACCATGTGTATGTTGTACTATTAAGGTGATACAGAGTGTGCGACCACATTTTGAAGCATTTTATTGTGCTTTTTTTCCTTGGAAGCTCTTGGATGGAAGTGTGTTGCTGTTTTTAAAAACTTTCAATGCAGAAGGGATAATACACCAGTAGGTCCTGTACTTACTTGCACCAATTTCAGGAAGTTCTACAAATTCCTCCCCTCCCCCCACACCACCAATTGTTGATTCATTTTCTCGGTCGGGGTTGTTCTATTGCACTCACCCATTTCTCGCGTCTGTCAAAGGGGACACCCTCGCCAAATCCCTATTAGTTTGTACAGCGCCTTTCAGTTCAAATCAATTTTCTCAGCACAGAAAAGACTAATTCACCTTTTCTTTTGTAATTATTGGTAGTTGCTTTAAATGATAAAAAAATCAAACTTTTACAAATGTTTCACTAAGAGGTATTTACTTTATGGCATATTTTGTGATTTCCCCATTAAGTGCAACAGGACGCAAGATGGAACAGCAAAATCCTGGCAAAAACAACCAATGCGATGAAGCGATCTATCGCGGGTGATCTCATGCCAACTGGCCAAACTGTACACACCTTAAAATTGAAAGGTATGCTACCCCATCCCATAAGCAACATATGGGGCCTCTTTAGTTTCTGATCTAATTTTATGGAATTTTGAGGAAAATGTGAATAACTTAAGAAAACCATTCACCATACCAGAACCACCTTAAAAGCAGGGGAAAATAGAAAAGAGTATATTGTACATATAAACTGACTTAGCTATGCCATTATTTATCAATTTCATTTCACCCTGCCAGGAGGATGGCTTTTAGTAATGTTTCTTGAAATTTTCCTTCATGGAAAGTTCAATTTATGTGCCTTAGGTTCATTTAAAAACTCAATGAAAGCTTACTTTTTTCTGTTTTTTTTTGTATTGGGTATTACAATGAAGATTTTTACAGTATCGTAGGAACTTTTAATGAGTTTTCCTTGTAACTTTTATTCCCCCCAAATAAATATACATGTAGATTATATCATATTTAATTTATTATAAATCATAATCTAATGCTAGAAAACAATGAGAAGCACTGGCTAAGACAGGATATACAAATGTGTGAAGAGCCTGGTCATGGCACTCCGTGTATACGTGGTGGGTATTCATGCTCATTGGCAAACTTTGAAAACACTGCCTTTTGCATTTCATTTCGCAAAGTTTTCATGAAAAAAACACCCATATTGTTAAGCGATTTCGCAAATTTATTGACCCTTCAACAATGCCTGTGTTTCCGCTAAAACATGAATGATAGACCTATTTCTACCCTTTATGATTGAAACGCATAGGATATGCAGCACTGGGACCTGCAGTTGTATGCATCATATATTTGTTGGATGTGATGTGATGTAATGTGGTCACAACTGAATAATGAAAATGATATTATTTATGCAAGGGATTCTTAAATGGAGACTAATGAAACTACTAGGATTCAAATAAACTGCTCAAATAAAGAAAGTCCGCAGTCATGTAACCCGTTCTACATCGAAACCTGATCTTGTTATGACAATTTGATTGATAAAGGCGTGTGCAGAATTTTGTTAGCTCCAATTTGATACCAAATTTGCTACCGAAAACTCCAACTTCACAGAGATTGTTACCTGTATATGAAATTTGGTGCATTTTCAAAAGTTGCAAATTAAAAACGGAGCACGCGGATCTGTAGGTGAATGGCAGAGTACGACCATTAACATAGCCCGAAACTACCGCTAGGTCATATCGATCGCATCGTGCCCTAGTATTCATCAGTAAAGCACTGTAACAATCCATGCGTTTTAAATTAACAATTGAATAAAGCGCGCACTTCAGATAGTCGACATGGGTTCATCATGGGCAAACTTGCTTGACCACATTGCCACGCTAAGCAATTTCGACCGCGTGTATCGTTTTGATTTGCAACTTTTGAAAATGCACCAAATGCCATAAACTGGTATCACTCCTTGTTACTGTTGAGTGTTTGGTAGAAAATTTGGTATCAAATTAGAGCTAACAAGATCCTGCACACGACCGTATCAATCAAATTGCCATAACAAGATCAGGTTTTGAAGTAGGACGAGTTACATGACTGCGGACTTTCTTTATTTGAGCAGTTTATGTGATTCGTAAATGAAGAGCACCCTTTTTCAATTTCACTAACAAGTGGTATAAAAAATTACCCTTTTTTGTGTTCAAAAATTGTGTTTCTTCATCTAAAAATATCCCTTATTTCCGGGGTGAAGAGTTCTGATTTTAAAATGCAGGAGGAAAATTGGGAGTATGGGGGGAAACCTGCAAGGACGGTCATGGATCAGCAACCATGCTCACTTACTAAAAAAAGTTGGCATAAAACCGGTCTGAAACAAGTTATCAGAATTTCAATGTGACATTGCAGAATCGTACATAATACCTGTTTTTATTAAGTACTACACATTTGACTGTAACATTCAAAAATACATATAACATTTCCAATATACAGACAACTTTTGATGTTCTCCAAATGTCTCCATGGAAACTTATAGCCCCAATTTGTACCACATTTATTGCATTTTGAAATCCGATGCCACATCACGTTAAAAATAAACTCTGCCCAACAATCAATAAAACCTCTCTTGCTTGTCTTCTGTAATAATGCTGACGGATCCATAACACCTATACATGATATCATACTTTCTCAAACTGATCGTTTTTCAGATCCGTTGCTGGCTTTGCTGCGTATATCTATATTACTGTGCATTTGGGATGTTGTTGTATGGATGCGACCACAATACATACTCGTATGATATAATACATCATGCTAGTATTTGCGTGAATAAATCGGGAGTAAACAAACAATAACTTGGGTTATATACTATACCCAATAGGGTGTGATTTGAATTGCATTCCATTAGACCTGTTTACTCTGAATAACCCTATGAGAACTACCTGCCTATTGGTCAAAAAGAAGTTTTCATTATCAATTGGACCAATCGACAACATTGTTAAAATTATTTCACCACACAAAAAAATTTGGGTGAATTATTTGCAAAGCTCCATTCTGATTGGTGATTAAAGTGAAGATATCATGTAATTGACCAATCAGAGGCTATGTTAGATCAGCAGGTAGTGCTCAGGGGGTTAAAAAACTTGAAAAAAATTAATCTTGAAGGGTCAGTGGGTAAGTATACTTGGCCTATATAAATCCTAACATTTTGTATACATACTGCCATTAATAAAGTTTACAATCCTAGCATAATCAATATTTAGATGTCTTAAAAATGTTACAAGTATCTCAAGAACCACAGACAATTTCTAAGTGTGCTTGTACTCTCATATCAAGCCAGGTTCATAAAAAATTGGTCAAGATATTTTAAGATTTTGATGTTTTCAGAAAATATTCCTAAATTCTGGACCTATGGCCAGCATATCTAGGCCAAACGTTTCATTACGGGATAAAGCTTACGGCGAAGCTGACATATTCAATTAGTTTTGTTTTTACTACTCGGGGCATTTATCAAGTATATAATCTTATCAAATGTGGCCTGCCTACTCCTAGGAGGACTTTAAGGCCTACTTTAAACTGAAGTATCTATCCAGCATTAGCCTTGCATTGGGCTTTGCATGTAGAGTTCTGTATGTATGTACCAACCGGTACAAGGTACACACTCTAACAAGTTTACAAGATGCAATTTTGCTTCCGGAATATGAACCCTCTTTGACTAATGAATACTGTAAAAACTGGAAATTTTCGTGTTACATTTAATTTCGCGCTTTTTGCAATCCACACACACATTCATTTTGAATTGACCACGTTTGGGGTTGTTTTGACCCTTCAAGGGGGTTGTACTGTTTTAATTTGACCACATTCACGAGGTCATTTTAGCCATGACGAACGTGGTCAAAAACTTAGTGGTCATTTTGCCGATACCGTCGCGCATTGATATCAGTTTCAATCTTCCGCTTTGAAAATCTCAATTCATAAATGAGTTTAAACATGAGCTGCAATTAATGTTTGTTGATTAATAAATAAAACTCATTTTTTGACCGAAGTTACCCAATTTGTCAACTTTATAATGACTTGCATTTCGGACCTATTTGCACACACGGTGTGCATCGGCTCACGTGGTCACATCAGCGCCATATTTGTTCTGATTGTGCAGCTCAGCGGATTGTCGTGTGTGCTTGTCTGCATGATGGAATATGAAAAGTTAGTTGAAAAGTGAGACTGCAAGGATGCATAGACCCTTGTCTATGCACGCAGATTCATTCCAATTTCATGCTGTCGTGGCTGGTGTCTTGGCTGCAGTTGTTAAGCTTATATCATGTAAGCTTATAATACGTGAACTGTCATAGGCGATGACTGACTGTGTGTGAGTGTGATACACAGATGCATTTTGCAGTTTGCTGTTTATGTAATGCTTTCTCTGTGCAGAAACACACTTATGTCCTGGTGGGACCAGCATGACCATAGGCCTACTAAAAAAATCCAAACAACCCCTAAATGTGGTTATTGAGTAACCCTATAAAACAACCCTTTCAAATGGGTCATTTCATTTGACCCCGAAATGAGGTCATTAAGTAACCCAATAAGGCAACCCTTTTGAAGGGGTCATTTCATTTGACCCCGAAATGTGGTAATATTTTGACCCCAATGGGGTTACTATTTGACCCAAATACGTAGTCATTGCAATGACCCCGACCAATGGGGTCAAAATGATTAGTGGTATGGTGTTTAGTTGATAACTATGCTGGGGTCAAAAATGACCCCGTTTGGGTCATTTTTTGACCCCGTAGTTTTAAGTGTGCAAGCAGCTACCGTGAAAATAACATTGTGCGAATATATTTCGTTTGTGTAAAAGTCAATATCAGGAAGCTTAAAATCACAAATTTAAAAACAATTGAAACTGTTCACAATTGGCAAAGCAAAAAAATTAAGTGTGCATAAGCAGTAGCGTGTCCAGGGGGGGAGCTTTGGGTGCTGAAGCCCCCCGCACTTTGTTAAAAATCATGTAAAATCAGCCGCTTTATGGCGATTTTAGCCATAAAGCCCCCGCATAAATCTGAAAAAGGGCTGAGCCCCCGCAGGAAAAAGATCCTGGACACGCCGGTGATAAGTATTCACTTTTACAGTACATTGGACTTGAAAACTCCATGGAACTTCACCTGCGGGCGAATATATAAATTTAGCAGCTTTCAAAATGCCCTGTGATGTATTTTCTACTGCCATTTTATCCAATTGTTAGTTTGTTAAGAAATACACCCAGAGATGAGAAGTGATATGCAAATGATGGGTGGGGCTCTGTGCGGGAGTCTCATAAAGCAAATGTCAACATTTATTTTGTTGAAAATCAGGGACTGTTGGGTTAGATCTGAGTTGAGTTGACAAGAAAAATAGCAACTTGCACATGTGTTGTGAGGTGACAATGGTGTTATCAAACCTGCAATTTGGTAGCCAAATTTGGCAACTTTTAAAGGTCTACTGTGATTTATGGGTGACTTTTTAACAACAACTTTCTATGAATACAACAACTTTTGAGTGATTTGGGCAATTTTCTGAGCCTGTTTCCTGCAATTTTGGGAAATTATTTACTCAATCCTGATGATTGACAGAACTGTATGTGGAGGCAGTGGATTTAATTTTAACCAGCAATTCTAAGCCCCTTTGCAAATATTTTTGATGTAGTGGTGATCACAGAGAAGCTTAATATTCTGCATGCTAGCCATAGGTTTCAACAAAATATCAAGAGCTATCTTAAGAACCACTGAATCAATACTAGGCTTGTTTGTACTCATTGTAATGCATTTTTCATGCTGATTGCAAATATGGTCATGAAAATGTACAATTCTGAAATTTTTGAACTTGTATTTTTTGTAAAACTTGTCGTCTGCAGTTGACACCAGATTGGAGAGGTTATATACCAATGTAAAACATATACAGGATAGTCAATATCAGTTATATCACTATGATGCCGATGATCTTACAATGTATAAATCCATACCTCTTCTTCCCTCCAAATTTTTCATATCTCTGTTCAATTTTGACATTTTCAGAACAGTCTTACAGGCCTCCTGGCTATTTCAGTTTCTTCATCTCAGTAACCTAACCCACTTCATCATATAAAATGGCACCCTCCAACTGTTTGAACAAATGTCATCACGCTAAAGCCTGTGTGCTATTTCTCACCATGCAAATCATGCATGTGTGTGTGTGTAATTCTGTCTTGAGTGTTGACAATGTGCTGACAATTGCTTCGAAATAGTGCAGAAAAAGAAAGAATAGTTTTTGGTTTTTAATTAAGTCTTGTCAGAAAGAAGTGCTGGCCAAATGTGCCATATTTACATTTACCTTGCCAAAACCTAACCAAGAAATAAATGTGAAGAACAAAGGCGCTAGACTTGTATGAAAGACACTGAGAGTGTCAGATGGAAATCTTCAAGTTCATTGCCGGATATCTTTGGTATCAAGGATGCCTCTCTAAGAAACTTAACAACAGCGATCTGAAATCAATAAACCCTTAAAATCAAAATCTGATGCCTGTGATCCATGGGTGTCAATCCTAGGCATGGGGGGATGGGGAGACTTTCGGCCACTTTTTGACAATTCAGGCCTTATATCCCCCCCCATATTTCAAGATGGATTAAAGTTAATGTTGTGATCTGATAATCTGATGATGAAAACTGCAGGTCTGCTATCCTAAGGAAATCCAACGGGCTATTCCAGTTGAAATCCATACACCCTATGGAAGACATGACCTTAATCTCCCATACAGAGGTGCAGGTGTACATTTCAAATTGAGTCACCCATTCGGGTAATTCCCATTTGAAAGTCACACTCCCTGTTTCAAATATTAAGGCCATGTCTCAGTCTTCCACAGAGGGTGTATGGATTTCAGCTGGAATAGCCCAAGGGAGGGGTTTCACATTATACATCACTCCTCTACGAAAATCTAAGACCAAGCTAACAGGGGAGTGATTTAAATTAAAACTGTCATGAATTTAAAATAAAAAAATAAAAAAATAAAAAAATAAATAAATGTAGATATAGCGCTTTATGCCGTAAACAGCCTCAAAGCGCTTTACATTTATTCCGCCGTTATTAGAACATGTCGGAACCACGATTGCTGCCTACAAATGGTGCAGGGTTCATCAGTACAACGACTGCGACTACCCCTAATAGCTTCCCATTGCACCTGGGTGGGGTGAGGCAAGCGTGACAAAGCTCCTTGCCCAAGGGCGCAACACGGTGGCGGGACGGGACTCGAACCCACGCACGCCAAGCAAGCTCTCAGATTATGAGTCCAAGGTCAGAACCACTGAGCCACCGTGTGGTGTGGCTCTATATTGCTCTACTTCAGGATTCAGGAAACGCGTACTTTCTTTCACCTCAAGATCGGTAGGTGCATACTTCACTGATCACAGTACCAAATCCCGTAGAGCATGTCAGCACACATACTAGAGTGGTTTGGTTGTCACGCTTGCGTCACAAACGCGTAAAACCACTGACATCTCTACCAAACTTGAAATAAAATAAAATTTAGCTCTAGCACACCTTAAACTCAATGGGCTATTCCAGTTAACATCATATACCCCTATGGAAGACATGACCTTAATCTCCAACACAGGGAGTGTGAATTTCATTTGAGGTTTTACCTGAATGGGTGACTCCATTTGAAATCTAACACCCTGTGTGCTGGATATTAAGGTCATGTTTTCCATAGGGGGTGTATGCATTTCAATCGTAATAGCCCAATGTCTGATGACACTATCATAACACATCGACATCATAGCAACTTGTCTCTTAGAATAGTCTTGACCCTATTGCGTAGCTATACCTTGTCAAATGCCATTGCTGACAGTGAAGCTTTGCAACGTTTAATTGAATCACTTGAAGGCAAAGCATCATCTACGCGTAAACACACATGTATACACACATGCCCGCTAATGCTATTATATAGCAGATTATGGATGTTTAGCCTACAAACCCATAATTGTATCAAGTTTTACAAAGGTCATTTCATCAGACAAATTGTATGAAACTTTTAGCATAGCTGCCCTTTATGACACTACCTGCTGATCTAACATTGCCTCCGATTGGTCAATTACATGATATTTTCACTTTAATCACCAATCAGAATGGAGTTTTGCAAATAATTTAACCCTATTTTATTTGCATGGTGAAATTATTCTAACAATGTTGCTGATTGGGTCAATTGATAATGAAAACTTCTTTTTGGCCAATGGGCAGGTAGTTCTCATGGGGTCAAGCATGATCGGTATAACGTTCATGGGTTATGATGCTGGAACAATGACAAACCCGCTCACTGAACTTCAAACTTTTGTATATCAGTTTTAGTAGCACAGTACCCTTATTGACCTAAAATAAAAATACCATCACAACCAGATCACACCAAGTTAACAATTTCTTGCCCAATAAAACTACAAAGTTGACTGAACTCAAATTGGCATGACAACTAAGGTACAATAATTTGTGGGTTGATTAATTCATTTGTCTTTGACTTCCGACCACATGGTATCTTTTTAATTCAAGCTTCTGTAAATCTGAACAGTCAAGCAGTTACTTTTTTCTTTTATCCGGACACAACTTTTTTTGCAGGTTTAATCGAGGAGATGATTTGACAACTAACACTTAATGCAGATTGACACTGCTAGGATGCAACTCTGTGAGAAGTGTGGCCCAGCGATTAAATCTTTGACTCATTGGTGCAAGATGCCTCTGGTTCAATTCCCGGTGGAGACAAATATCCCAAGTTTATTACCTGCTCTCTCCATTACTGCATTTGAATTGTCCGGCAATGGCAAGTGCAGTGAATGTCAAAGACCACATAGCCAGTTCCGATATGGGTAACGCCTGGCTGCGTATACACCCCACCCTGGGCATCATTTTTTGTTTTATTTCTTCTTTTGCAGAACAGTGTCTAACATTGATTCACTCAGGTTTTAAAAAAAAAGAAATCACTACTCTTTCTCTCGCAAATTTCTGCTCGATAATGGCAACACATTGGGCCATTTCCTGGCCCAATTTCAAAATATCTGCAGAATAGTTACGTCTTTAAAATCCTTTCTTCAAATGGGCAATGCATGGTGTTGGAAATCGATGCCATAAATGCTTGCCTGTCCCCATTCTTTTTAATGGAGATTGAGTATACAAACAGCAGCCCTTCCACAAATAAATTTGTTTGTTCTCACAAAATGACCAAGTCTAGTGCGCAATTGATCATAGCTTGTTACGAGAAGCTTCCGGCGGGGCATCGCGGCCTTTAATGGAGCAATAGCGGAATGCATAGGAATTGACACAGATAGGAGCACTTAATAATATTACTCCCAGTAGTTGACACTTAAAATAGGGAGACTAGGTTAGTTAGACCAGTGCAGTACCTAACATCCAGTGCAAGAATTGTTGGGATGTTTATTAATATAAAATGCACACAGCGCCCAAATCATGCAACCAAAGTTTTTGTCGACTATTCTTGTCCCATCCCAATCATTTCTGAATCCCGTCTATCACCACCTGGCAATGATGGAGCAAACATATAAATACGGACATTTCAGAACTTTTGGTTTTTTGTGCACAGCAATCAAAAATGAGACCTGGTAGGGTTACCATAAGGGGCTGTGCAATAATTATGAGCCCCCCCCGGGGGTAAAATTTCCAAACGGCTTGCCAAAAATCGCTTGTCCCCCCTCTCGGCCCTTCAAAAATTGCTTGCCCCCCACCCTCTTATTTAAAAGGCGCCCCAAGAATGTGTGCCAAAAATCGCTTGCCCCCCCCCCTCTCGGCTTGCCAAAAATTGCTTGGCCCCCCCCCTTTCGGCTCGCCAAAAATGTCTTGCCCCCCCCCCCAATTTTACCCTCCCCCAGGGCTCATAATTATTGCACAGCCCCTAAGGGTACAAACCAAAAGTTTGATGACATGCTATAACTGAAAGTCCTTTCATTAGGAGAGAGGGGTCAAAAAGCCAGATTAAGTTTGTAAAAAACTAGCGAAAATATCGGCGGTCAACGTTGGAATTTTCAACTCTTAAAACTTATGTTACCGGGAGATGAAGGGGTCAACCTCCGACCTCTGCACTTTCGTTTATAGGATGCCATCAAACTTTTGGTTTGGTCCCTAATATGCTCCAACTTTTTGGAGCAATTGCCGAATAGGGTGCAATTCTAATAGTCTTATTACAAGACTGCCCTAACCTAAACCCTAACCCTAAACTAGGACTGGACTCAAGTCTATCAAGTTGTACCCTATTTGGTAATTGTACCAATTTTTTTTGCACTTGGTATGGTGATGGATCAAACAGATTTGACAAAGTCATATGTAGATAAGCTTTCTTGATAGGAACTCATAATAAGTTATTGTATTTCAGTCCTGATGAAGTCGATACACATCTGACGAAAGCTCGACCACTCACACAGGGACCAACTGCACAGATACTGTGATAACCAACAGCATATTCATAGAAATACTATAACTAAGTCAAGTATCTTTTCTGTTGTACTTCTGCCTTTGTACTTTTGAGAGCAGACTATTGAATAAAACCTCCTAAGTGAAAAGGTACGATCTGCTATTTTTACTTATTAGCAGGTACTGCAATGGGTTATTCCAGTTGAAATGCATACATCTCCTATGGAAGACATGATCTTAATATCTCACACAGGGAGTGTGAATTCCAAATGGAGTCACCCATTCAGTGTCGTCTGCTCCAAAATGGGTTATTCCAGTTGAAATCCATACACCCCCTATGAAAGACATGATCTTAATATCTCACACAGGGAGTGTGAATTCCAAATGGAGTCACCCATTCAGTGTCGTCTGCTCCAAAATGGGTTATTCCAGTTGAAATCCATACACCCCCTATGAAAGACATGACATTAATCTTCCACACAGGGAGTGTGAATTTCAAATGGAGTCACCCATTCAGTGTCGTCTGCTCCAAAATGGGCTATTCCAGTTGAAATCCATACACCCCCTATGGAAGAATGACCTTAATCTTCCACACAGGGAGTGTGAATTTCAAATGGAGTTACCTGAATGGGTTACTCCATTTGAAGTCTACACCCCTTGTGTGGGAGATTATGGTCATGTCTTCCATAGGGGGTGTATGGATTTCAACTGGAATAGCCTATATTTTTTATTTTACTTGTCAACTTACCTCTAGTACCTTGCCTGTAATAAACTGTTCACACTGAGAACATCTCACTCCAAATAACCTCTGATAATCCTTCTCACAATAAGGCTTGCCATCTCTGAAAAGGAAAGAACACAATGTAAGATGATGTCAAAGATATTAACCATGATAACTTGTAAAATGTCTGTAGGTGCCTTCTTCATATAAAAGAGACAACTATTTTCAGTAAATATTTGGTATATATTCTCTTTCTCTTATTCCATGTTACTGAGAATCAGATGTAAATAAAGATGTCTAATTATATGTGATGCGATCATCAAGCAAAATCAGTCTGAACTCGGAAATATTAAATTTTCAGTTTCTTACAGGATAGTAAAACCCATTTAGGGCTCATATTGAAATTCCCTTACACAGAAAGGTTTGCGCCATCCTGCAGCTTTCCTGTGCTAGCCTTCTTTTGTTAAAATCCTGGGCAGGGTGTATCACTGATGCATATAATCCATCCGCTTTATGACCGAGCTTTCCTGAGGCGCGCTTTGCGAGGGGAATCCTTCATTTTTTCTGTGTGAAAACGTGGTAGAGTATTTCAATATGAGCCCTTACAACACTGCATTTTGCAGAAAACCCTATTGAAATTGAACCAGTTCTAAAGATATGAGCAATTAAAGAGTTTCCAAAACATGAGGAAACAAAAGAAAATACTTCCTTTGTTTGGCTATATCTCAAAATCACATATACAACCTCAGCCCCATTCCTTATGTAATATCCTCTTAAAAATATTGTTTAAGTTTATGTCATCAAAATGTCTCTCTTCATATAACCGCCAGCAATGGCATTGGTTCCCTAAGCCATCATATGTCAGGTGGACTTTTCAAGAGTGACATCCACAAGCCAGTCTTTGTTTTGATGGATGCCTCTTCCCATTAACCCAGGTGCATAAGGGGCTGGATTTGTGGAGGGAGATGACCTCCCTGCTTGATCCTAAACATGTAAAATCACCATCTTCTGGGCACACTTCAGCAGCTCAGCCCTCATGGTTGAAAGTTTCTGGCATGTACCTGTTACCCCTACCCTTACACCTGCCCGTAAGTAATATGGAATCTGTGGCCAAAAAACGAAAATTTCACTTTGACCCCCCCCCGGGGGAATTCCACTGGGATTTTTTTACGGGAAAATCAGTGGAGGTGTGCAGGAACATGACTCAACATGTGAGTATACTTCTATTGGGAAAAACAGGAAAAAACCAACTTTTAATGTGATTGGTCAGAAGCCAATAGCAACTGCTTGGTTACCATGGCAACGGTTTTATTACCTTCATAACATGGCCAACATATCCCTACATAAGCACAAACTCACTTGAGATTGTATCATGAAAGGTTTTGGAGATATTTGCAAAAATGTTGGAATTCATGATTTCCCTAAACCTAAACTTTGCCTTTCGAACCACCTTAATTCATCACTAACCTTCCCATGTATTCTCCAGCCAGCTGGACTTTACAAGAGAGACATCTAAAGCAATCCATATGCCAGTGTTTATCAAGAGCTATCAATGCTTGCGATTCATTGATATCCTTCTCACAATTTGCACATTCTAAAGATGGGAGATAAAAGCAGAATTATTGATAATGTTTATTAAAAACACACAGAAGTAGGGATGATGTCAAAACCAAACCACCAGTTGACTGCTGGTGCCCTGCCAGAACCAGCCGTTTATGTTCTATTGTTCCATAGAAACCTGACCCATGGTTCTGCCAGAGTGCCGGTGGTTGGGTTTGACGCTACATTGTTTTAAGAAACAATAAAGCACTATTGGATATTAATATGTTACAAAATATTTCGTTTCCAAATTTGTGATTATAATTGATATTTTCTAGTGCTTTTATCCAGAAAACAAAAATCACTACATATAGCAGAATCTTGCAACTGCCATTCCACTAATATGAAACATTCCATCATGCATAGAAACTTTGTTATCTCCAAACTCATGTTCCTTGTCAACATTAATGTTTTATTTTTGAGATAATCCAGTCACAACATTAAAGACTATTCAAACACACACATATTGTCTTTTTTTGTATTGCCATCGGTCTTTCTACCCTAATAGCAAAGCAGTGATATTAAATATATGCTGAGGTAACTGTTTCTCTAGATACATGCTTTTATAACGTGTGTGTGTGTGTACACCAGCAATTTGAGCGAACACTTACTATTTGAAGCTGCACCAAATGAAATGCACATTGGCCACAGACTCACTAAGAAGAAAAATAGCATTGATGGGGATTTTGTTCCAAAAGGGAGGTATGACTAAACTTGTGTAAGGGTTACGTAGACCTCTACCTTTGCTTTGCAGGTTCATAATATTATAGCATTGATGGGCATGCAAGTTTGATTAAACATTTAAAATTTTATGTTTTTGTGAGTATACGAAGGGTAGAAAGAACCATGCATCACACATACTCGGAACAACATTTTATATTAAATACAATGTAAACATACAATGCATTAATATACAGATATTAACCCGGAGAAACATTCTGGACATACCAGATTTTTTTGGAATTTAATGTTCTTTCTCCCCTTGTATATTGATACCGGGTATGTTATGAGACGTGGGTAAGCTTTATTGAATTGATTTCAATGAGCTAGTTTGTAATGTTTCAATGTTCCTGTTTATGATGTATAAGCCTCTTACCTACATGTTTGTGATAGTGTAAATAATCCAAAATACTACTATACATTAACCAGGTACACTTGTTTTACTAATACTATACTTTTGAAAAACAGGGGTAAGCTTATAGCACAAAATAGATTAACTCTGGGCTTAAATCCCTGTATTCACAGTATTCAGTAAGAAGATTGTCCCCAATTACTTACTGACAGTTGGAGGCATAGCCTGTTTAGGCATCTAGTGGCTTATACCCCTATAATTACAGTATGTTGTAACAATCTTATGCGCAATTACTTACTGACTGTTGGCGGCATAGCCTGTTTAGGCTTCTCTGGTATTGAATTGAGCAGCGGCCATACTTTATTGTTATCTGCAATGTTACTATCAACCGGGCCATTTACGCCATTTTCTATTAAAGGTGTACAGTCTGGGCACAAAACATCTCGACCGTTGTAAGTCACTTTCTCTCCCGGTGATATCGTCACACTGAAAGAACAATCATATATTTATTCATAGATTAGATTGAGTTTGAAGTAAAGCATATTCATTATTATACTATGTTCAACCTAAAAGTGGCAATACTCATACTAAAGGTGGATTGACAATTTTTGCCACTTATAAGTTGAGCAAATAGTACTGGGATGAAATTTAAGAGAATTCAGTAAGCTTAATTTTTCTAATGGTATTCCGGAACGTTTTTGTTTTTTTGACAAGAATTGAAATACTGTTGAAAAGTCTATTGTTGATTGGTTCCTGCAGATTATGAATACTGTATATCCTTGAATAGTTGTCCCCCGGGGCATTGCATTTTCCAAAGGGTGGGGGCGTTTATTAGAGATCATTTTTAGAACAATAATTCCTGTTAAAATCATTAGGTAAGCTTAAAACTCACGCTGAAATGATGAACTATGAACTAAAGAATGATGACTTCTGGTTTACTCCCGGGTTTTCGATCAAACTTCCGCCAACTGTGTGCACCTTGGTAAGTTAACTACACAAGATAGCATGGAAATATCAGCATTTTTGAAACATCTTGGTCAAAAAATTGCTGTGGCATTTATTTGAAGGGAAGCGACTATTCAAGGATATACGGTATGCCTTAAGCGCACATCCATTGTTACATAATATCCCTCCAGATGACATTCTTCACAGGAGGTGTATATTATCCAGAATTGTTCAAACAATCTGAATATTAACCTATTATTTTGTTTCCAATATTGAAATAAGATGGTAGCAAATACCATAGCTTTTTACAAAGTCAAACAACTGGTTTTCATATATTGCTTTTATTAGTACACAGTTGCTAAACTAAAAGGATTATTATTAGTATGCTATATCTATGTATGAAAGCCATTATTGAGGGGAAATATGATTTACTTTACCACCTGCAACAAAAACACAAAACGTTTTGTTAAAATGTTAGACACACACAAAGCATTAAATTATTGTTACAGTATACATAATTATATTTCAAGCCTTCATATCACATAACATACTGCACTGTTTCAGGACAATCTGCTATAAACTAGTTAGTTAGTATGCAAGAGTTACCGCAATGCTTTTTGTCGATTTGTTAAGCTTATATATCAAACCTGCTCACTGATTGGTTGAAAGTTTGGCATCTTTTTCAGTACTGCTCACTGATTGGTTAAAAGTAGAGCTTTTATTTCAGTACTGTTCACTGATAGGGTTAAAAGTTAAGCTTGCAATTAATTCTGCCCACTGATTGGCTAAAAGGGAAGCTTCTACTTCAGTCTTGCGTACTGATTGGTTTAAAGTTACACTTCTAGTTCAGTGCTGCTCACTGATTGGTTTAAGCTTTCAAAGAATACACAATATATTCTTTTTTTAGTGTCAGTATGGGACATTCCACTGTGTCAATTACACTGCATTTTCTCTAATCTCATTCTTGAAAACAAACACACCACTTAATATACAATGTTATACATGAACAACTTACACAAAACAATAATTGGACTAATGTTATGATTTATACAAAAACACAACATTGAGTTGAACTCCTGGTTGAACTAAGAATAAACAGAGGATTTAAGGAACAAACCAAAAGACTGACAAAGTTCTATTATGCAAAATTAGTTTTGTTAGGGAGCAAAGGGGTTAAAAATGTTCACTATATATCTCTTATGCTCTTAAACACATCAATGTCTGGGTTCGTTTACAGATGGGGAGGGAGGATGATCTATGAAAAACAAAACTTATTAATTACAATTATTGCGCTTCTTTGAGTTATTCCCTTACTGCATTTCACATATCTCTGATTTCTCACTGCATAAAGGGAAGAGTGCCTGGACAATGACATTGAACATTTGTTGAATGCAAATGGCCTGTAAAGGTTACACACATGACATACAACAGTAACAAATGACTCAAATATATAACAAAATATTATAACATCAAATGTTGATCATAATGATGCTGTTAGAAAGAAGGATGAAATGTTGTTAGTTCCATGAATGGGATAAATAATGTTGTTTGCTGATTACTGAGATACATTAAGGGTAAACAAGATACATGCAATCAGTGAGAAAATAACTAGTGGGAAATTAGGTCAAGAAGGGAAGGAGGAAGAGGAAGGGAATGGGAGGAAGAGGAAGGGAATGGGAGGAAGAGGAGGAAAGAGAGGATGGTATTAGAACCAATCACCATGGTCCATGTATACCAAGTTAGTAACATAATTTTAGTAATATAAGTCCTGTTCTACATTTAGTTAATTCCAATTCCATGGTCCAATCTTTGCATTTGTAAAGACTATAGTTCAAATTATCTCTGCTGAACAATGAAGCCACTGGGTTTGTCTTGTGCTGTTTTAAAGAATATGATCAGGCTTTATGTTGCACAGGCTTCAATGACGGATATTAAAATTTCAATAGGTTTGACTGGACAAGTATAAAACATAAGGATTAGCTGTGACATTTCAGGAAACTTATTTAGAAGCATAATGCATTATAGACTGCATCACATCTGCATGGCTCTGAAAAGAGCTCTTCATAATGAGATGATCAAGCTGATCTTTTCAGAGCCATCATGCATGTACTGATTGTCTAAATACAATACTGCAATCAGAGCTAATCCCAATCGCAGTTTAATACTTGTTCTACAGAGAACCTGTTAAAATTGTGAACTTTTATGTAGTGCAGTTCACCAAGCAAAAATGCATATGTGACACGATCAAGGGGAATGAGTCGGATGTCGCTTACATTGATTTTGAGATATTGGCAAAGAGAGTGTTAAAATTCTTTTGTTTTCTATTGTTTTTAGCGATTGATAAAGTGATGTAAGTTTGCAAAGAAAAGCCGTATCAACTTGGGGTTTTCAGTTTCTGAAAGCTCTAAATGTCCTCTTTAGAAACATATGTAAAACTCATTTTCGTCCGGGTCGACATGTGACTCATTCTCCTTGATCATGTCACATATTACTTGTTGCTCAAGACTGGACCATAAAATTAGACTTACAATTTGAAAGCACATTAATCATTCAGCAAGCTGAGTTAGTAATCAACCCATATCTTACATGGTATAGTCTTCAAATAATACCTGATCCTTTATAACACAGACCGAACCATTGTGAATAAAAGGGGTGAGGGTTTAATATGGGGTGTGTAAGGTACAAACCTACAAATACTGCACTCAAAGTGGCAAAGGAGACAGAAACAGCAATTGATATCGGGAGCAAAAGAAACTTCCTCGCCAGCCTCAAAGGAGTGTCTGGAAACAGGGTAAAGGGGTGTCAAGAAACCGACATGCAAAGAAAATAAAACCAGGTTAACGAAAATCAAATCAAAATTTAAACAAAGGTGAGTACAAATTATATAAATCGTATAAAATTAAAAGGTAAATTGTTTAAAAAGATAAGAAACTTGTTAGACAAAGGAAAAAGTATCAAAATATGATATTTTAGGAGAGGATGAAACAAGAAACTAAATAAAAAGAATTTAAAGTTTCCAACAACATGACAAATATTTAGAGTAAAACAATTTAAGAAAAAGACAGGGAGAACAACTGAAAATAATAGCATTATGATCCAATGGTGCACATATTGCTACATACAATTACAGAAATAGACGAAAAGTTCAATTACATTATGATATGTTAGGTTACCTTACAAAATCATTAATTATTTAAAAACATTTATAACCAATCATGCAAATAAATCCATCCAGTATGAAGTCCTCAAGACCAATATAGAACCTGGCGATTTACCACACGATGTTACGTTATGCCAAACATTGCGTTTTCATTACTTCATGCAATATATTGGCCCCCCTTGTGATTTCCGCTCAAATAGCTTTGTTTTCAGGTCTTTGTGCTTCTTCTCGACCTTGTCGCATATTGCTACCGCAAAATAATAAGTTTAAGTTTCACTGCATTTGTTGCAACAGTAAAAAGCACATAAAACATTGGACTTTATTTTGATCTCGACTTTTTAGCGTTACAAATTTGCCAAATTCCTTAATTTATTAAAGATGTGATATTGGTGTTCACCCACATTAATGGCAGGAAAGTGCCAATAACAGGAATGGTCTATACTAGATTTATGCTTCATACACATGTTTCAAACGTTTTTCTCCTAAAAACTTTCTTTATTCCTTCCTGAGAACGTTTTGAGTTGTAATCATTCATTTATTGAGAGTTGGGAGAGGGAAGGGAAAAATGGCAAACTATAATACTGCCCAACTTTGATTTTTTTAAATCTTGGATAAGACCTATTTGAGCCTTGTGCTTGGGCACATATGTGTCTAGCTATATCAGTTCGGGGGCACTCGTAATAACCGGACGTCTCTGATTTCAAAGACGGGTCAGTGATTTCACATACGGGGTCTGTGATATCACATACGCCGAAGCTTTGTTGACAGCTCGGCGCTCGATGCAGCACATCGGAACGAAGCTGAGTGTATTACAATAAGCTTTCCTATGTTTAGCAAATATCTACCTGTGCAAAAATTATATCTATCTGTGCAAATTCTGACAAATGGTCCCAGAACACACTTAGATTGCAATGGCTAAAATCAAATGTTTTGAAGTAAAAAAAATCCCAATTTTACTATCCAATTCATGAATTGGATAGTAAAATTAGCAGGCACCCAACATGCTCAACTTGGGCTAGCTACAACCCTGATAAGGCCTATACACAAAATTATTCTCACTGCGCTGGCACGCTCATCAAAATAACTTATATCGCTTATGCACTGGGTTTTGAAACTAGGGAGTATGTGATTTATGAGACGTCTCTGAAATATGATACTGTTATGTGACATGACGCTTCAAGAGTATTTGATATCAGAGACGTCTTTGAATTAGCATTGCCCCCGAACTGATATGACAGTATTAAAGTTAGCATTGGTTTCTAAGAGGTGCACAGAAAACAAAAATCAATTTTCGTTCAAATTAACTGCTGCCAATTGACAAGCTATGTGCTTCAGTCTGTCACTCATATAACACATGCTTGTTGTCATATCTATACTATGTCCCATAAAAGAGACATCAGAACTTAGTCAACTTGTTCAATTACTTATTTATAACAGGGTAAGAATGTTGTTGCAGGAATCATTTGATTTTTGCAAATCAACTTCTGTGTAATCTACAAAAGTTGCAAGAATCCCTTTTGATTCAGACAAATCTGTTTATGAGAATCTTTGCCAGAATCAATTCTCAAATTCTCGCCAAAATTCTGACCCTTAACAACTTGACATTTGGTCCTGAAGGGAAAAAGATTCCTGGTGGGGGCACTCAACTTTAAAAGTGATGGTATGTGCCTGTCAATAGGCCTGTGAAGTCGAATATACCCAATGACCCCCTTTTTTAAACGCCATACCCAATGACCCCCCCTTTTTTAGGTGCGGCTACCCAATGACCGCTTTCTTTTCTAGAATTATCTCTACATTATCTCTTATAATATAAATAAGATACACAGGGCATCCACTTAGTAAGAGTAATTTGATGTGGGAGGATGCTGTGAATCCATTACCATAAGACCATGAAAATATAATTGAGAAATAGGCTATACACATGCATGACCTAAAAAATGAAACAGGGTGTTTTTTTTGCGAGCAGGTCAGTAAATTCGATCGCATGATGTACTTACAGGTAGCAAAACACTGATATTAAAGAAAAAACTGGTTTTTCCCCGATAATGTTGACAGTATGTTTTTCAAAATTGACCCCAAAAGGATTATACAATATAAATTCATGGCAAACAAATTGTTTTTTGGACTAAATATTAAGGTAGGGACCGAGTCCCGGGAATTCGAGTCCCGCCCGGGTAGCCGAGTACCCGGGCAGGAATTCCATGCCCGGATACCTGAAATTTAAAAAAAAAAAAAAATTAAAAAATTTTTGTCTTCTTTTTAAGTTTTTTTTTTCGGTTTTGTAGTGTCCCTGGACCTAGACCTAAATGCTAGGATCATTCATGGTTGACCTAAAAAAATAAAAATAAAAAAATTTCAAGATGTTTTGTATTTTTAATATGAAAATTGATACTTTGTATTCATGTCATACTCTATTTATGATTTCAAAATGCATTCAAATTCAAATTTTTTTTTTTTTTTTTTAAATTTACCCGCCGAAAAATAAACGGGTACCGGGAACAAAATTACCCGAAAATCCCTACCCTACTAAATATCAGGGAATTGATTTGAATAGGGACATAATTCTCTGCCACAAAACCATATTAATGATATAACCACATCCATGATATAGCATGGCAGCCTACATGAACAATGCACATGAAATAGTAAGTACATTGACAAATACACACACTTTCATATCAATAACATTTGATGTCTTGAAACAAGAGAGTAATAAAATGCACACAGCATGAAATCATATCATTCAATACATATTTCATATTAACCACTATGTCAAATACCATGGGCAATATGTTGCAATATTAATGTTGTTACAAATACACTGCACAAACAAAACAGTGTTTAGAAATCGAGGAAACACTGGCGTTTTAAAAAGTTAAATGTCTAGCATTTAAACACTTAAATGTTTAGGTGTTTTAAACATCTAAACACCAAATTATATGAAATATAAATCTTAGGATCTAAACATTAAAGTGATTAAATGCTAGATATTTAACTTTCTAAACATCAATCTGTCCTCAATTTCTAAACACTGTTTTTGTAGTGTATGTTACAATATTCAGTACTGGAACTGGAAGTTGTAAAAGCACAAGTCGAAATTTGACACAGCATTCGCAAACATTGTAATACTGTTAATACAAGGTTACTTATTTGTAATAGTTAAGAATTAACGGAATAAACATGTCAGTATCAAACATAAGCACATGCCCAAAATTTGGAAACAAAATTTTAAACTTCATGTTCTGTTAATACAATGCCAAGTATGTGAGTTAAAGAATTTTCACAACAACACAACACAGCTTTTGCTTAATTTAGTTTCACACCAGTTTTTGTTTCAAAGCAAGTTCATTTTGCATTAGCTTCAAACTGCAGCAAAACTACAGGCCATATCTTCGTTTTGATAGATACTTGTATCTGGACTATAATTATTATAATATTAATGGTAATAGATTTAAAATGTGGCAAAAGTTCTTAATAACCTACATGAATGCTGGCAGAGAAGAACAGCACTTGTGTACATATTGAGAGTGTAGACAGCATCGACAATGATTGCGCGATTACTTATATCCTAGTGTTGGTCAGCGATCGATTTTCGTTTATATTTGAAGGTACCAGGTTTTACCCACAAGATGGCCGAAAATGACGTTACATTGACAACCTCTATTCGCCGTAGAAGTGACGTAATAATCGGATTAACTATCAGACTTTCTTTGATATCAATGGTTCAATGCATAGGTACCGCATGAAGTGAACGTTGTAAAGTATTATTCAGATTTCCTTTTACAAATTATGCGTACTGCTCGCCGTCCAGCGTGTATTATTTTGCACATGGTCCAATGCACACGCTTGACGTCGCACACGTATACGCGATGGTTAATTTGTAAAAGGAAATCTAAATAATACTTTAGTGCAGGGCGATATATTCAAAATTGTATTAATCTATTGCTATGGTAGTTAATCCGATTAATTACATCACTTCTACAATGAATTGCACACCTCTCCACTGCAGCAGGACTTGGTGTTTCCAGTTTTTGCACACTTTGAATATTGCATACCTTCTATTCATTGCAGTTTACTCTAAACTAGCACCTTGAAATTGTGCAAGCTATTAAGCGGCCAACGAGCATCAACATATTTTTGGGCTATCTATTCGCTGTAGAAGTAGTGATGTAACAGGATTAATTAGCATAGCGATAGGTGAAGACATTTTTTTAATGTATTACCCTGCGCTACAACTATAGGCTGCACTCATCACAAGTCATGTATGTGTGTGCAAACAAAGATTTAATACAATGGCATTCGAAGACACTAATTGTACAGGTGCGAGTGAAATGTACATGGCCTCCGTATAATATGAAATTTCCATAGAATTATGATCCAGGTGTTTATGCCTTTATTCTTTGATAATCAATTCAATGGTGCGATGCAGAGTTACAGCATATGTCTAGTGCAGGGCAATACATTCAAAAATTGTTTTCACCCATTGCTATGGTAATTAATCACAACTTCTACAGCAAATTAGATCGTAAAGGTATCAGACAGCTAGTGCAGAGCTATCAAAATGGAGTAAACATCAGTAGATGTCAGAGTTGACCATCATGTCAAATACTGTAGAATTCTATCTATATAAGCATATATAATGCTTCTATTAAAATGAGGGTTCTTTGACGAAAGAGACAAAAGAAAGACATCCTCCACAAAAACATTACAATAGACTTGTCTTATATTTCAAATAATAAATACATGTTTGTACAGCCATCTATATCAATAATATAGTTGCTCAAACTTCAAATAATGTTTTTGTGGAGGGTGTCTACCTTTTGTCTCTTTCGTCAAAAAAACCCCCTCATTTAGAGGTAGGTATGCTTGTAGATGTAATTCTACAGTATACTTTTAATTTTTTTTTAAATCACTCAATATATCTTAGAAATAAAAGAACCTGACAAATCTGTTATCTTTGATTCGGATTTACTCACCCGCATCTTGCACAGACAAAACAGAACTTATGGTAGGTGTCACCTAATGCAGTAACCACCTCCCCTTCTAGATATTCTCCACAAGCCCGACATTTGGTACCAAACTGTTCTTGGTAGTCTACGGCACAGTAGTATTTACCATTCTTGGTGAAGAAACCGCCCTGAGCTAGACCTACAGCACATACTGTAAATACAAACACAGAGAAAGAAGAATTTGATGGTTAGAACTAAATGCAATAAATATCTAAAAATCGTACTAGGATGCTATTCATAGCATAGAGCAGAAACAAAACCATCAACAAGCAAACTTACAAGATGTTTTTGATGGAATGTGTTTTATGTGGAAGGTAGGGGCAAATTGAGAGTAAATAAACCTCTAAACCAATCCACCCAAGAACTGGCCAAGTTTCTTTCCCCCAATTGTGGCGTTCCACAAACAGCACACACAGTCATGCACATAGCCCTGGATCAGCCAAATGGTTTCTAAAATCTCAATGTTTACCATTGTTTAATGTTGGCTAGCTTTACCAGAGCAGCTCTTCTGGGGTGAACCAAACCTGCCTGGTTATCAAATTAATCAGTGAGAAGGTTACCTCTGAATTTGACAGGTGCTAAGTGATGCAATATAACATTAAAACATCAATTAGCACCTGTCAAATTCATTTTTGCAACATCCTCCCCTAGAAAGTTATCTTGCCCCCTTTCACCCTCTCTGAACAAGTCCTGGCTATGTCACTTACAGGAAGTAAACCATTTGCCAAGTACACACCCATGCAAATTGTTATGAAAACCCCTGAGTACCATAAGATGTATCAGCATTAACACAACATCTTGATAATAGTGGCCATATTTACAAGGAGAATTCTGTCAACAAAACACAATCACTGGCTAGGCTTTCAAAGTTTGGTATGCCAAATTGTCCTCTTGAATAGTACCCAGCATCACACATTATCAGGTTGCATAAAACAATCATCCAATTTGCTAAATACATTCCTCACACCTGCAATAACTTATCTCTCCTTGGAGCATTCTACATAGGTCAAATGTCAATGTCAAAGGTCATCGTTATAGCAATTAATAGCCTGTAAACTAATCCCAGTAGAAAAATAGTATTTACTTTGTAATAGATGTGGGATCTACCTCTTGTGAAGCCAAAAAATGTTAGAAATTTGATACATATTTTTTTTGATTTTCATAACAAATTGCTGCACAAATGAATGCAAGTTCAAAAACCTTTCTGCTGGATGAGCACATGTAGGTAAACACGTTCTATCGAAAACACACTCCATTGCAGTATTTCGCCAAGTACACTCTTCATTATGTTCAAGCAGGGAAGCACTTCTCTGGTTCAAGGCAATAATAAAGCTATCATTATCATCATAGCTAAGACTAAGTCTAATTCATTATAAAACACTTCAATATCCTTGAGGACAAAAGTAAAAATGTGTGTATTTTGTTTCATCATAATAGCCTTTTCCATTCTCATTTCGAGCACAATTAACAAACCGCAAAGTTTCAAATGTACAAACCAGATCCATAACTAGGATTTATTTGGGGGGGCAGATTTTGAAAAAGTAGACTTTTTTTACCAAAAAGGCATAAAAAACTCTTTTTTTCGACCGCTACGTTCACAAATGGAACTTTTGGGGCCTTTGGTGATGGGGGGGGGGGGTCTTCCCCCAGCCCCCCTGGTTACGGGCCTGGTACAAATATGCCTAGTAGCATGAGTGAGGATTTGAAATATTTTATTATTTAAAAAAAAAGTCTTTGAAACAGGCAACCTATTACTAGTGCTTTATTAATTTGTAATACAGAGCATTCAGGAAATGTCTTCAATACATCTATTGAATTTGACATTTTGAAAATGAGACAAATCCGGTGATACATCATTTCACATTTACACAACTATGATCCTCAATTATGTTACAGTGTATGGTACTGAAAGTACAATGCAAGGTACTCCTTGGGTTCTCCTCTCACACATTAACACTTGTAGAACTTAACTCAATGCATACTGACCTAGTATTTTGTGATTCTGGCATGTATACAATTTTATTGACCCAAATGGTTACATATTATATGTTTCTGGTGGTACAAAAATCTGAACTTTTTTTAAGGAAAGTTAGGGATGAAGCTATAGATCACGAAATGCCCCTTTAACCAGGGGGGAGGGAGAGAGGGGGAGAGGCCGGAGAGCGAGAGGGGAAGAATATCTTTCTCCCTATAGCCTCAGGTACATCATAGGTATTCAAGAAAAAACTTCCTGGTTACCTAGGAGGTAAACATAGTGAAGTACCACAAGATATATTTTCTTAGCATTATTTCCTCAATTCAAACACTACTCCTATACCAACGACATCATACACACATACGGGTACGGCATTGAGGAGTTTGATTGTGTACATAAATGTTTAGTCTCTCATCCTAGTGTTGCCTAGCCTAGAAAATGTCACAATAATAATCCATAGTGCTCAATAAACACAAATATCAATTACGAAGCAGGAAACTAATATGCCAACATCTCATAACGGGGTTCAATATGACGCGTAATCAAACGAAAAGAGCTGTTTGTCGCTATGATTGATTCTGAGATACAACCAACAGAATGTTTCATTTTCGTATGTATTTCATTGTTTTCATTAATGTGTAAATAATGAATAACTCATGATCCTAAGGTCTTATATTAATAGGATGTTCAGGATATTGTAACATATAAAATGAGTAAGAGCATAAAATGTTAAAATACATATTAGCTTTTTTTTTGCCAAGGACTCTCTTTGCTTGGTCTTTGCACATATGCATGCTGAATATGGCACTGTAAAGCACAATATTTTGCGGTATTAATTTTTCGGTGATTTGGAGCAGTTTTGCGTATTTTTATATTTGTGATTACAAATACTCACACATTAAAGGACAAAGATTTATAGTGAAATCTATAAACACACATTATATACATCTATAGTCACATATTAGGGTTAGGGTTAACCTAACCCTAACCCTAAACATTAGGGTTAGGGTTAACCCTAACCCTAAGCCTGCACTGGTAAACTATATTATTATCGTAGGCTTTTCAATCCACGGTTCTGATATTAACTGCGAATGAAAATGAAAACCTTACAAAAACTTCAGACTATTAGTACACAGTAATACAATTCATTTATTTGGTAGGGCGTGGACTACATTATAGTACATATTCCAGACAATGTTGATTTAATCAATTGGTTCCAATGAAACCAATCAAAACCAGTCCGAGGTACACAGAAACATATCGCTCATTCTACAAAATCCGGTGCCACTCCACTATAAAAATTGAAAAAATAAAAGTTGTTCAAAAAGACCTGCTTTCTACTTTCAGATGTAAAAAATTGCCAACACCACTTGCATATTTTTCTTTCAGGAAGTCATGATGTTTTGTAACACTAAAACTCAATAGCCGTGTTCAGACGGTGGCTTACCATCGATGATTACTAATCATTGATGGTAACTTTTAATCCCCTAATCAACGACGAGCGTCCACATGACGGCTAACCTTCGACAATTGCAATATTTATCAACAAGCCAACATCTTGCTCGTTGTTAAAAAACCGGAAGTGGACCGTATACCACGGGAAAAAAATCGAATGAAGTATTGATCTTCCAAGATGTTGAATCAATTTCGTTGGCATGGTTGGTGGAAATTCATAGGCCTAATCATAAAGAAAATGTCAGAAAAATATTTATAATGAATATACATAATTTATTCCATGCTAAATATTTAACGTGATTTATTTAGCCATGAAATAAACAAATAAAAAATAATAAAAACAAGCGCCGGATGAATCCACCAGTGCAGCTAAAAATAAATCGGCTCCAATTAAAGACTCGCGGTGGCTTCATTATTTTTAATAGTGAAAAAGATTTTAAAAAAGAAATAAAGATTCCATGTTGTTGATGTTGTTACTAGCTCATTAAAAAAAATATTACTTGAAATTAAACTGTGAAAGATCATATTCTTGAGTTTTTAATTTTTATTTCTTGCTTGCGCAACAATATACTGAATCCTTAGGTCGAACTGCCGGGAGTTCCCCTTTTGGCGTAATGTGACACGAGAAACGAATCACGATACCAAAAAACCATCATAATTTTATTCTAATCTTCTGTCTTCTTTTTCAAGTTTGCTACTTCATTTTAAGCCAAAAATTAAGAAAATACTATAATATGCCTACTTAAAATGCAATGATTTGGAGTCGATCCAGACCTTTCGTCGGGCGCCGGCAAATTTTCTTGAAGTTTCGAATCTTTAGACCTGTGATCCGGCTGCTTGAGCCCGGACTTTGCTATGGAAACTCCGTCTTTCGCTGCTATTTGACGGCACGGCGAACAGTTACCAATAGGAAAACATGGTATTAAATGCAAGAAGATCAAGAAACATGCTATGTATAGACACCATCAGGTCATTTGAGGTCACGCTTAACTACGACTTCGAAGATAAGCTTGTCCACACGGGCACTATCATCGACTACTGCTTGTAGTTTAGGTCTAAACCATAAGATTTCTTATGGTTAGTAACTTGAAGTTTACTCGTTGATTACTAAACCACGATTGCGTCCACACGGTCATTAACTACAAGCTAATCATCGAAGTTTATAACTACAAGCTAATCAACGACTAATCATCGACCGTCTGAACGTGCCTAATGTAATGTGAGCTTAACGTTACTGAGTACAAAATGGGCTGGTTTACTCAATCCAAGGTCATAAAAAGCAAACTAAAGATCACTTGAGTGAAATGTAAAACAGATTTCACCATTTCATAGGAAGTTTTGAAGATGCGTAAATGAGTGTGTAACGTAGCTCACAGTAACGTAGTTCACTGGTTTTTAATGTGATTTGTGGTTAATTCTAATATAAATGGGGTTCGACCACTGGTAGCTTTCACATTTTATTAGGAAGTACATGTGATACAAGTGCTGTGCATACTATAGAATCCTGGTAACGTAGCTCACCAATCTTAACATGGTCGGTCGAAATTTCAATGTTTACAACATTTCTATGCCAAAAATGCTACATCATCACAATTTTTACTGTGATTTTTAAACGCCTGTGAGTGTTTCCTTTCAAAAACCGCAAATTACATTGATACCTCTGTTTTACTTCTTTCCAATAACGTGTGTTAAAAAGGGGTATAGCTCACAGCGTTTTGGTGGAAAGTGCAATTTATTTTAGAATTACACAAAGACGTTTTAATCACTAAAAAATAATGTTGATAAACAATATGATGGTGCATTATCTAATTAAAAAACAACAAATATGTAAAGAAATCGCATTTATTCAAAGAAAATATTCAGGGTTAGATGTGACACTTGAGCAGTGGAAACGCATTTTTAGCGATTTTTGAGCCTTTGCAAGGGTTAATCAGGCTGAAGAAAGCATTTAAAGTATGGAAAACTATATATGTTCATGTAGATCTCGTTGAGTTCTACCAGAAAAACAACATATTTGATGCCCTAAAATACTCGACAAAGTGTTTGTGGACCAAAGAATGGAAAAAAGGCTATTGGCACAGGATTTTGTAGAATGAGCGATACGGCAGTAGCAAAAACTGCAGAATTGATGGTAGGGCTACTGGGCCAAATGGTAAGTTTAATTCATCAAACAAACAAAATTGAAGATAAAGGCATCATTGCCCGGGGAGGGGTACTCAGTACAAATGACCATACGGGACGTGCACGCAAACATGGGTAGCATTTTCAGCCTTCTGGTATATCAATGACCCCTTTTTCAAAGCCTATTTTGGTATATGAATGGGTCCTTTTTCAAAATTTTCTCAATTTTTTCGGAAAACAGCCCAATTTTTCCTTAATCTAGCCAAAATTTTCCCAAAATTTTGGGAAAATTTATAAAAACTAAGACAATTTTGGGTAAATTCGGCCGAAAATTTTGACTTTGGGTATATCAATGGGTCCAAATTTCTTCAAAAATTGGTATATTTATGGGTCTACTTCCAAAATCTCAGCGGCACATCCCTACCAAAACCAAACTTGAGTACCCCCCCCCCCGGATCATTGACACACCATATGACCCAGAAATGCTACCCACATTTGCAACACATCCCTGTATGGTCATTTGTACTGAGTATCCACCCCCCGACTTTGCAGTTCTTAAAAGAACTACAAACTTCATTCTCTCATTCTCAATTAACACACAGTCACCTAACATTAAACAGCATACATACGACCCGATAATAATGAGTTTAGTGAGCAATTAATAAACTATAATTAATCAACTAATCAGCTATAAACATCTTAACATGTTTGCATTCATCAGGTGTATTTGTTTTCAAGTATATGTAAGTATGCATGGTATGCAGGCCCTGCTAAATCCAGTTCCTTCTGTTCCTTCTGCAAGTTTTTCATCATCATGCTTATTTTCCTAATTAAGGGTAGACGAGTTATTGTTGGTCGAAGCAGCCAAGAAATTGATTTTCACTATCAAAATCAATATATTATTGAAAAATAATACTTTGAAGTTTTGCAAAAGTTCATTCGACAAATCATATACTTTGAAAACTTGCTCAATTTATTGTTGTTAATGAGTTATATATGTTTTACAAAAGTGTTGTTGTTTCAGCCCTCTTTACAACATAACTCAAGAACCGCAGGACCTACAAAAGTATATCTGTGATATTTGAATTCTTCTACACACTCGCTATAAATTGATCAATGCAATTTTTGCCAAAGCTCACTGCCATTCGCAAGAGCCTGTGGACTACCAAATCACAACAGTTTAAAATAGTTCCTAACCTTAAGGGATGGGGTATGAACGTTTGGACAGTATTTATTGTGGGACATTAGAGCACATCAGACATATCGAATTGCATTCTGAATACGAAGAATGTCCTTCTGATATCAAATAATTTTGATATTTTGAAATTGGCAATGTAATACACATTTTATGGCAAATGATAAAAAATTGATATTTTTGATATTTAACAGTACTCAAAGTAAACTGTATAAATCTGATGATTTATACTTAAAGTGTATGTAGGTGGGATGAAAAGCCGACGATCAATTGAAAATTTTGACCTTTCGTATTGAAGATATGGATTTTTTTTTTTTTTTTTCCAACAAAAAAATAGGTCTTTTGGGAAAAACCATATCTTCAATATGAAAGCTCAAAATGTTCAATTGATCGTCGGCTTTACCTCCCAGCTACAGACACTTTAAGAATATATCATTAGATTTATTTATTCACTTCGAGGACTGTTATATATCAAAAATGTGAACAATATCAAATTTTAATAATTTGTCATAAAATTTGTATTATATCAAAAATGAAAATTATTTGATATCAGAAAGACATTCTTCGATTCAGAATGCAATTCGATATGTCTGATGTGCTCTCATGTCCCACAAAAAAATACTGTCGAAATGCTCATTCCAGATCCCTTAAATCATTGGCATGTTCTATTTTTTTGCAGTATGCTATTATTTAGAATATATTTTTATTGACCCTCTCTTAATAACCTCAACCCCCCCGATTAGGCCTAAATAAAATTGTTTGATTGGTGTAAACCAACCGGCCCTAAAAGTAGGCCAGACCCTGACTTTTTATCTTCTTTTTTCTTGCAAAAAAAATAAATAAATAAATTGAAAAAAAAAATAAATAAATAAATAAATTGAAAAAAAAGAAGAAAAAAAACCTCCAAAGCCTTTATCAGATGAAATTTACAGCTTAAAAAGTAACAAAAAAATCCTGACCTACTTACCATATTTTTTATGTTCACCAATCAAACAATTTTTTTAGACCTATTTTTGATGCCAATCAAACAATTTTTAGGCCTTAATTGGAGGCTAACTGTGGGAAGCATTGCACAAATTTTTATTTGTTTTAAAAGAATTCAGTATGATTTTTGACCACCATTATGCACATTATATTTTACAGATTTTGACACCTTTTTTGAAAGCTTTGTCCCATCCTAATCACTAAAAAACAATACAACAAAAAACAAAATTCTGTTCTGCTACAGCCACTTGCCTTAAGGGTAGACGAGGTGTTGTTGGTTTTCATTCTCTAAATCAATAAATTATTGACAAATAACAGCTTGATGTTTTGCAAAAGTTCATTCTACAAATTATATCATTTGAAAACTTGCTTAATTTATTGTTGTTAATGAGTTATGTACATTTTACAAAAGTGTTGTTGTTTCAGCCTTCTTTACAACATAACTCAAGAACCACAGGACCTACAAAATTATTTCTGTGATATTTGAATTCTTCTACACGCTCATAAAGGAAATGAGCAATGCAATTTTGCCAAAGCTCATTACCATTCGCAAGATGTTGTGAACTACCAAATCGCAACACTTTAAAATAGTGTATTACCTTAAATGTGACAGAATAATTCTTTCTCAAATTCCATCAAATAAGAGCCAGGGCTGTCTGCAGGATTTGAAAACTGACAAGGCAATTAGGACACCATTTTATTTCTCTTTTCCTTGCTTTCCAATGGATTTCATACAAAATGTCAAGGCAAACTGCCTGAATGTAGTTTTTGTTTTATTCTCTAAACCCTGCATCGTCTCATATCAGCGCTTCACATTATTGTCAGAGCTGGATTTACCTATAGCTGGGCATGACAACATGATTGGCCCCCCTGGCTCTTTGAATGTTACACCCCCACAATTATAACCTAATTTTTTCCAAGCCATTCCGCTGACCTGTTTTGTACCCACACGTAAAATTCTAGGGGGTGAAAGATATGGACATAGCTCAAAAAAATTTGCTCCCTCTTCCTCTTCTTTAAAAAAAAAAAAAACCGGCCCTGATGATAAATTGTAAGCTTCTGTTTTCCTTTCCGTGAATTTATATACTGACGTTTACATGGATGAGACCGCATATTCTATTCCTAACCCCCCAAAATAAGTGGGTTGTCTGCTACCCCGGTTCTAAGATTACAAGGTGCAATGCATAGCAGTAATTTCCGCATCGGATATCATGAAAAGTTAAAATTGAAGTCAGCTCCTTACCAGATGATTGCGCTATTCCAGTTAACATCCACACACCCTATGGAAAATACAACCTTAATCTCCCACACAGGGAGTGTGAATATCATATGGGTTTACCTGAATGGGTGACTCCATCTAAAATCTACACTCCTTGTGTTGAAGCTTAAGGTCATGTATTCCATAGGGGTGTATGGATTTCAACTGGAATAGCCCATTTTGGAGCAGACAACGCTGAATTGGTGACTCCATTTGAAATTCACACTCCCTATGAGGAAGATTAAGGTCATGTCTTCCATAGGGGTGTAAGAATTTCAACTGGAATAGCCCATTCCGGCATCGCTGATACCACCTGTCCCACTTAATTCTACTCCTTAAGTTCCTCCAATACTTAACCAGATCTAACACATGATGTCTTGTATTATTCTATATTTAGCCTGACTGATTTTCATCATCTAGTATGAATGGAACTTGTATTTTTCTTGTTAAATTGAAGTCTTTTTTGCTTAAGGGATGACATCAAGAATCCTACTGTTCATCTGTCAAAGTTTTATGTGAAACCGTGATCAGTTCATGCCATTTGAAATTAACTCTGGTTTTATTTTGAACAAATATGACAAAATACTTTCTTGTAAATGTCAAATTGGGAAACTACTTCAGTATTTTTCACACAACGGTTGCTGTGATTCTGACATTGTCAAAATTATTAATTGAAAAATGTTAAATTTCCGCATTTATATTTAGTATTCAGTAGTGGACCCCATGCCCCCAGTCAAAACACTTGTCCCCCTCAATGTACCCTCAGTAAAAAAATTTGTTACAGAAATTTTAGACAAAATTCACTGATTTATGCCCCCCCCCCCTCAAATTCACTTTGTTCTCCCCATACCCGTGTGGACTCAGGTTACATTATACCACAAAATTACAGACATTTCTAACAGAGCACCTATACTGCTAAATCTTCTAAATTAGGTCTATCTATGTTGACTCACTCACTCTGTTCAACCTCTCCACACTGTTTACTAGCATCCAACCATCCTCCTCCTTCTGCCCACATCATCTTTTAAGCAATTTGGTAACCATCCTTCCTTTGGTAGCCTCTTCCCAATCTTACACCATACTAAGTGAAAACCATCCAGGCCCCACCAGTCTTATTTATTTATGCCTACAGGTATGCGGCAATAGCTGGTATGTTATTTAATAGTATGGACCAAGAGAACAAATATAGACAGACAATAAACATAAATTCATTAGAATGGCTCTATTGTTTAATTGTTTTTAAAAGCCAGGCAAATGTACTATAACAAGCAAGCAGTGTTCAAAATAAACTTAAATCTTCTAGGGTCCAAAGGGTATTAAATATACTGGCCCTCAAAGGGCCAAACTCAAATTGTGGTGTAGCCAGGGCACTTTCAGAGGGAGGCAAAGGCGGGCAAAGCAACTTTCAAGAGGGCATCATTTAACTGCTTTGTAAGACTTATCATTTAACTGCTTTGTAAGATTCATCATTTAACTGCTTTGTAAGACTTATCATTTGATTGCTTTGTATGACTTCAGATGCATAAATCAGCATCACATAATGTGGTAAATTGATGTTGAAATCAGCATTGAGTCTACTGATATCAATCGTATTGATAGGCCCACAGCGATTTTAAAGGGTTTTTTGCCCATAGTCCATCTTATTCAGTGCTGCTTTGTGGAAATGAAGCGTGGACAATCACCCCTATCAAACTTGCAGAGGGGGTGGATGGCTGTTATACCCACATACTAAAGAACTGTGCACATTGAAAGGAACATATGACAAATGCAGACCTAATATGATCTTCCAAAAATAAGGGGAAAGAAGAATCCAGTTTGCTGGCCATTGTGGCCATTGAGAAGCCTGCATCAACAATGGTTCAATGGATACCCAAGCACAGGAGATGGAAACCTGGAAGACCTGCTCTGACCTACATTGACATTCTGAAAGATGACAATGGACTGGAGGCAGCAGACTTCATAACAGCAATGGAGGACAGAAAGTTGTGGAAACCCATCACAGTTGCAGTTTGAGGTCACCACTCATAAGCAAGTAAGCAAAAAAAACTAGCAAGAAGCAGATTTATAGTAGCAAATTTACATGGTTTAACTCACTGACAGAAATTTCTTTTGAAAATCTACCACACAACAATATCATTTACAAGAATTTCTATACCGTTCAGTAAATAATAGATTTGTTTACAAGTTACAACTTAACTTACCATACATTATTTACAGCTGGTATATTCCTTCATGTATCAATAATAATCCAAAGTCACACAAGTCACAAACAAACAAGCACATGTTTACAAGAGCAACATCTATGCAAGCTTTATAATAGCAAGCTGAGATGCTAACAAGCTCTGCATACTTTGGAGACCACTCAAAATATGAACTACATTCTACCAGGGGTTTCCCACAACACCCAAACTATGTTTTGGTTGGTTTTATTACTATGCATTTAAACCTGGGGGAGCTCCTACCTATAAACTCAAGGGCTCCTACTACTTTGTGCATTGGTTGGGTACTATGCATATGGGAGAGATTCTCTCCCGGATTCTCTCAGGAGATCCCATTCATTTACAAAATGTTACATGTTAATCAAAAGATACCTGTGACTTATGCCGGGAACTTATGTTTGTTTTTTCTGAATTTTTAACATTCTGAAAAGTTTTGAATAGTTTCTTTACACTTCTTAACTGTTTTTAAAACACAAATAAAGTGATGCAGTAGAGAAATATCCCACTATTCACATCTACTTAGGCTTTTCTAAAAGCTAATTGGGCCTATTATTTGGCATGTTTTCGCTATGTTTTATTTGATTATGACTGACTGACCCTCTCTTCCACAGAGTGAAAGGACAAACAAACTATGGTTGGCCTGATGATAATCCTTTAGGTAACTTTGTAACACCTTAACTACAATCCTCTGCTAAAACAAAGAAATTCTGCAAACATGATTCAAACACTATTAAAGTAAAACAGTAGATAGATGTGCATTGCTTTGTCTCCCGATACATACATTCTCCCATAAGACCCATATCTGCACTGTGTTGCAACCCCCTGTTACACTGGTCTAATTTAATTTGATTTGATTTCCCTCAGCCCTATGATTTCATACTCAACATATTTTCACCGCATTCTTGTGGTCAACTCATTTACCTCTGATGAAATTAATACAATAACGCTGATTTCACCCCATGATATTAGTTTTGATGTTTAAACTCCACAAACTATTCATCACAGAATTCTGATGATAAACTTTTGAGTAAAAACATTGAAATATTTTAAAAGCGAAAAATCAAACACATTTTGTTTTCTATGTAAATACCAAACATAGTTTCTGTACAGCATCAGGTATACCTCCCTAGGCTCATCACAGCTGGATGACTATTATCCTGGTTAGCCCATGACATTGACTGACCTCAAAAAGATGACATTTCTGAGTAATGCCCAAGAGTTTACAATATGTTACCATGGTAATGCATACATGGCAACCAAAAACATTGTATAAAGCATGACCATAGCAACCAAGATCAACATAATTTGACTTTGCAAGAAGATCTAATTAAAGCTAATTAAATTACTTATACCATGCGAGCAGGAGACACTTTTATGGTTTTTACACCGATGAGTTTTGCAGCTCTCAAAAGTGTGCAAATAAAAAAATGAAAAAACCCTACATGTACCTGTAACATTTCACTTTTTACTTTTTATTTATTTATTTATTGGATCTAATTCATTACTCAAACTATATATCATCAGTTTTGACGATTTATGGTCAAACATTTTCAAAAGTTCATTTGTTATGCCCAGTTATTACCAAATCATTTAAAGTATTTCGAGCTGGGTGGGGGGGGGGGGGGAATTTGCCCTTCCTCCCTAGCTCAAAATACAGGGACAACATTGACCAACAGCAGCAATGTGTATCTTCCTTTAATTAATTTGGTTTTAGGCCTAATTGTTCTAATTTTGACCCATTTATTGAAAATTGCTTCACACATATTTGTCATTTTAGTAGTGACTCAGCAGGAACGATTTGGAAATTTTACCACCTTGGCTCCGTGGCTCCAGTACTCCCCTAGATTTAAGTGTCACATTTAGAAAATGCAATAGATTCATAGTGTACTTCCTTCAATTAAATGTTGCATGTCATTTTCATCTTACAGGGCTTTTAAGTAGAAAATACACTTCATCAATCTCATTTCCAACCACATTCAATTTTAAGTTCCATCAGCATATCCCTATCGCATGCTCACACTTGTCGTGCAAGCTTATAGTGACCCATGTAAGAACAGCATTCAGCTGAACACACATGAGGCACATCCACACGGAAGGACAGTTTTCGAGCAAAATTTTTGGGAAATTCACCGTGTGAATTGTCTCGAGAATTCTGATCCGTAACTTCTCTCCCCAAATGTATCGCCAAGACATTGTGATATTCCCAAGCAAATGCCAAGTGATCCTCAAGTGCTAATATCTTGATTTTCTCCTGAACTAAAACAAGATTTAACTTGGGAATGAAACTATACTCTGATCAGCTCGTAATAGGCTGGACTCATAACATCATAGATTGATACAAACGGCTGGGCACAGCATCTATGCGAACAGCATATTGTGCGACTGACGTACGCCTTTGTGAAGTTGGTACTTTACTGACTCACACAGTAACAAAAACCAAATAATTCTCACCTATTACGAGCTGATCACATAGTATAGAGAGGTCATAGTCAGCTTCCGGTTGTAATTCCAAAGCTATCATCATCAGGCATTGTGAGACTCAACCAGGCCTGTACGCAGGGGGGTGCGTCGCACCCCCCAAAATTTTTTTGCCAAAGTGTACAAAAAGTCCCAAAATTTCAGAATCAGATTTTTTACGGGTTTTTCGTCAAAAAATGTAAAAATTTTGGAAAGAAAGTCCACTTTTCACAAAATCGACCCCCTCTTGGGGACAACAGTTCGAAACTGACTTAAGAATCACAATTCTCGAGTGCACCGATCATTAAGGATTCTGTGATCATCTGAACACAGCTATGATGACATTTGATGGGCAGGATGATGTTGATCAATACAACATAAGATGAAATCTCAGAATGTGATGAAACATTTACTGAATCTCACTTTGACAGATGAGTGACAGCACTTAAATATGAGTACTTGGGGAGAGATTCATTAAATACATCCCAAGATATATCTTAGGATATATACTGTATCAACCTGCCTATACTAAGCGCAGACCCATAGCCAAAATGTATTTAGGAAGGGGGATGTGGGGAGTTAAAAAGTGGAACATTTGCTATTGGGAGGGAAAGAAGAAACAAAAAAGGAGAGAAGATGAACAAAGAAGTTAATTGGTACCCCTGGGATTTGAACCTTGGACTACTCACATGCCAAACACAAGATCAACGACCAGTAGCCACAGGGGTTTCGCTGGCCCAGCCAGCGATTCCGTGGGTATATGTGACTTGAGCTGATTGCGTCATGGCATCATGTGGGATGCATGCATGCGCAGTGGTTTTCCTAGTGAGATTTATTCCAGTGTTTTTAGGGTTAAACTAAAATATTGAAATTAAAAACAAGGTATCAAAAAGAAAGGTAGCAGTTTTACGGTAAATTAATATGTGATGAAATATGAAGTAAAATGTTGTGTTTGTAAATCATAAATTGTTTTTTTGTTCTAGATACTTTAAGTCAAAAGGTCATCTTGTCTGTCATGATGTCTGTTATAAAAGAGATCCCATATGTCATCATATGGATAAGCTATACTTCACATGTAATTAAACTGCTGGACCATCGAGGTGGTCACCTTTTGGCCTTTACAGCAGCAAAGTTCTCACCTTTGCATGGTTGCCATGCATGCAATATTTTTCTAGCTCTTAATCACTGCCGTCAGTGGCGTGCACGATTTTTGAACAGTCGAGGGAATAAAGACCCATGGTGCCCCCCCCAACTGCCCCTTTTCAGTGACCATGACCCAAGTCAACTGAGCACAAAATTACAGTGGCAGCCCCTTCCCTTCACAGTGATTGTGCAAGTCCCCAAATGAAAAGGAGTCCTTCCCTTCCCAGTGACCATGCAACCACAGGTGCCACATCAGCAAGCAGAATCTTGGACAACTATCCATGCAGTTCTGTCCACATGGAATAAAGCAATTGCATTGTGGTAATTTGTCCCGGGGGGGGGGGGGCAATTCAATATGAAATGGATATAGGTACGTGTAGGGCTGGCACTTCCGCACTAAGGGGCATTCGGTGAGAGCAAAATGTAAAAAATATGGGGTCATTGGGTGAGAGCATGATTTTTGGCATTCGGTGAGAGCAAAATGTAAAAAATATGGGGTCATTGGGTGAGAACATGACCTTTTTTTAAAGGAATCTTTGGGTGAGAGCCGAAACAGCGCCACAGAAACCTCGAAAATTGAATTTTTAGTTCTAAATGGCTTCAAATTTCTTTGTTTTTTCAAAATAAGTAACAAAATCAGTGATAAATGAAAATTGCTGTTCAAATTGAACATGTAAGGGTCTTTGGGTGACAGATCCAATGGAAAAATAAGGGGTCTTCGGGTGACAGAGCATCTGTTCAGTAAAAAAATATGGGGTCTTTGGGTGACAGCGATGCTGAAAAAGGGGTCTTAACAGCCCTATACATACGCGTCAACTCCAAAGTGGGAGGGCCCCCCCCCCCCCCCGGAACTTTGTACCTCAGCCAAGATTTTGCTTTGTGCAGGTGCCACTTACTTCAATAATTGGTAATTCACTAGCCCCATGTTGAGCTCACCTCAGAGAAGGTAGGCTATACGCTTGTTCAGACGATCGCTTGTTAAGTCGCTTGTAAGTACATTAGAATGTAAAAACTTGCATGTAGTGCCCGTCTAAACGCACTCGCATGTAGCTACATGCAAGTTACTTTTGACGATTTTACATGTAAGATATCTTACATGTAGCGAGCTACATTCGAATGTAAGGCCAGTGTGAACAAGACTTACATTTAAACTCACATGTAAACATGACCTTGATGACCCAATATAGGTTATCCGTGTTCTATAAGCTGCATATCATATTAGCGACTGCTATACCTTGTTTAGGATTTTAAAAAGAAGCACCTGCATGTGCAACCATGACTGTTTCAAAATAGCCCGCCAACGTCATGCAAGTAACTCCGAGGTCGTGCATTGAATTGGGTTGAATGAGGAATACTATACGGGAACCAGCACCTTTTGTTAGAAGTCACACATGAGTAACGTGGATAACCTCTATCCTATTCTGACTGTGCATAATCATGGCATAATTTACCAGTGAAGGTCACTCTTACTTTTGAGTTGGGTTACAAGTAAGTCCCGTGTGGACACACACTCGCTTGTAGCATAATTTAATTGCTGGCTCGCTTGTAAGTTACATTTGAAAGTAGGCTACCGTCCAAACACTCCTTATGATTTTATGATAAAAACTTTATTGAGGATTCACCTCAACTTAAAAGATACTTACAGCAAACGTATGCTTACAATGAAATGAAAAAAAAAGTCTGAAATTACATCTCTGCCATGCTGAGGCTTTGGCAAACTTAAAGATTATAGGATTTCTTCTGCACCCATTTTAAGTAATCCTTCCCATCTAGCACACCAAATCAAATAGACACATCACATCACTTTGATACACATATAGAAGAGCAAAATATCTTAATGCCAAGATTTAGAGCAATTTAGTGTGCTCACACTTCATTATCACCATTATCTCAGTTCGCCTGCCAGCCGACAGACCGCCCTTTTTCCATCTAGGAGTACTTTTCCTCTTTATACTTTAGTGAATTCATATCACTAAATAAATTGCCCTAAATCAGTCAAAGCTTTTGCATTACTTAAATTACATTTGAAGAAAAGGTCACAACTAGAAATCTACATTTTCTTAAATGTGCTTTGGCGCCTTTTGATACAATTGGGCTATTCTATGTAAATCCACACCCCCTGTGGAAGACCCACAGGGGCGTATGAATTTCAAATGGAATGAACATATTAGGCAGTTCCATTTGAATTCCATACACCCTCAGACAAAGATTCAACTTGAAACTTCCATAGAGGGAGGGAGAGTTTCAAATAGAGTGGTTACTGTGCAAATTCCATATGAAGTTCACTACTCCCCCGTGGAAGATATTTCCCAAGTATTTAACAGGGGATAGTGGTGGATTTTAAATGGAATTGCCAATTGCACACGTTATGGTGAATCCAGACTTCCTATACAGCATGTGAGAATATGTACATGTATCTCTCTCTCTCCCGTAGGCGTCACACGCACGCTACAACAACTTGCTCCTGATTATTAGCAATAAATTTGTATCAATATCAAGGTGCTGCAACGACGGAAGTGCTTTTGAGGGTAATGCGACCTTGGATACCGCACACTTCATTGGAAGCCAAACAAACCGGGTGGGGCTATATGTCACAAGTGCGGCTTGCACATTTGATGTCTTGATATAGCGCTTATAAAGGAATTATCTTAGGGGTTTTTTTAACTGTAAATTTACACATTTGCAGCCAACTTGGCATTCATTTGACATAGGTTGCTATCCTGGAAGAAGTTTCCTGTTACAAACATGTTTAAGTTGTGAACTACTCTAGTTGGAATACCCAGGGGGACTCAAGTTTGGTTTGGGTAGGAGTGTGCTGCTGAGAATTTGAAAGTGGACCCATCAATATACCAATTTTTCACGAAATTTTGACCTTATTGATATACCGAAATTCGAAATTTTCGACCGAATTTTACACAAATTGTCTTCATTTTTACAACTGTTCCCCCAAAGTTTGGGGAAATTTCAAACATTTTGGCTACAGTGATGCAAAATTGGGTTACTTTCTGAAAAAAAATTCAGAAAATTTTGAAAAAAAAAAGGACCCATCCATATACCAAAATTAGCCAAGAAAAGGGGGTAATTGATATACTGAAAGGCCAAAAATGCTACCTATGTTTGCAGCATGTCCCCTTATGGTCATTTGTACTTAGTACCAACCTGGGTTAGAATATTTAAGTCAATTATATCCTTTCTTCTGAAAACTGCCCTTTTATCAGATGCATTATAATGTGTATGGCAATGAGATGCAATGTTCAAATAATGTTGAAAGGCAATGCATATTGCTTAATTTCCATCAGTGTACATCTCTTGGTTATTTAGTTAAGGTTATTAATTATTTTAAACTGTTGCGATTTGGTCATTCACAGCATCTTGCGAATGGTAGTGAGCTTTGGCAAAAACTGCATTGCTCATTTCATAGCGAACGTGTAAAAGAATTCAAATATCACAGATATATTTGGTAGGTCCTGTGGTTCTTGAGTTATGTTGTAAAGAGGGCTGAAACAACAACACTTTTGTAAAACGTATATAACTCATTAACAACAATAAATTAAGCAAGTTTTCAAGGTATAGGATTTGTAGAATGATGTTTTGCAAAACATCAAGGTGTGATTTTTCAATAATATATGGATCTAGATAATGAAAATTGATTTTTTTAGTTGCTTCGACCAACAATACCTCGCCTACCCTTAAAGGGGTTAGCTTAGTCCTGACCTAGCCTAGTTCCCACCTTTTTCACACTAATAATGCGCCATCTAATGATATGAAGTGTTCTACACATCCGTACTTGTTCCAATTAACCCAAATACAATCATTCAATTATTCTATGTGATTGGGCTATTCCAGATGAAATCCATACACCCCCTGTGGAAGACATGACCTTAAGGTTGGTCTGAACCCTGGAAATATGGAAACTTTGGGGCCTCATAACTTCAAAATTGTTAGTCCAAAGTATATAAAAGTATACATATTTAGAATGGCAAAGACTTGATAAGTTCATCTGTGTGGTCAAATTTGGGCCAAAATGGCACTTTTGGCCCAAAATCCCAAAAATAACGTTTTTGGCCCACTTCTTTTTAGTGCATCGTAACAAAAAATTCTTGTGCCAAAATTTTTTTTTTATTAATTTTTAAAAACTAGATCAAAATATCTAGGACCCGTTTTTTCATTTTTTTGAATTTAGACCAACTTTGAGAAATATGCACCAAAAATGGTCAAAAAATGCTGGTTTTTCAAAAAAATCATTAAAAAACCCCATTTTGGCCCAAATTTCAAATATTTTTGGTGAAATTGGTCAAAATTCAAAAAAATGAGAAAACGGGTCCTAGATATTTTGATCTAGTTTTTAAAAATTCAGAAAAAAACAATTTTGGCCCAAGAATTTTTTTGTTACGATGCATGAAAAAGAAGTGGGCCAAAAACCACTATTTTTGGGATTTGGGGCCAAAAGTGCCACTTTGGCCCAAAATGTATCAAGGTGTATTGACCTCACAGATGAACTTATCAAGTCTTTGCCATTCTAAATATTTATACTTTTATATACTTTAGACCAACAATTTAGAAGTTATGAGGCCCGAAAGTTTCCATAATTCCAGGGTTCAGACCAACCTTAATCTTCCACATAGGGAGTGTAGATTTCAAATGGGGTTACCTGAATGAGTGACTCCATTTGAAATCTACACTCCCTATGTGGAAGATCAAGGTCATGTCTTCCACAGGGGGTGTATTGATTTCAATTGGAATAGCCCATTGATATGGACACGCATGATAGTATTGAAGATATCAATTACGGATCCCCTTGAGACTCCAAAAACTTGACTTAAATGCATATTCATTGCGCATCTCTACTCTGTTCAATGCATTGATATAATTTTATATCTGAAAGGAATATGCTAAATTACCGGGGTATGTTATGTGCAATGAATGATTTGATACCAAGATATTATAGCAAACTATCATGATAATTATAGTATTTGGCACTTTTGGAGACAATGGGTCTATTCAAGTTTTCAGTTCTGCATTTAACAATGATTTTGGTTTCGCTATTCTCTAAGAAGATTGCCGAATTCAGAAACCTTAAAGTTTGAATGCCTACAATAGAGTCTATAAGACAATCTCAATCTGCTACACAGGGGGTGTAGATTTCAAATGTAATCACCCATTCAGGGAACCCCCGTTTGAAATTCACACTCCCTATGTGGAAGATTAAATGTCTTCCAAGGGGTATTTGGATTTCAACTGCAAATGGCCCATTATAACATACCTGGCGACCAAACATGCAGTGAAAACTAACATGAAAGCCAACTTTTCAAGTATGAAAATGTATGGGTCTTAAAGAACTAGTATTTTAAATAATTGGAGCATATAGTCTACTGGGGTATACAAACCTTTAGAAGTCCAGCCTAGGAGGTCTTAAAAGAACTGAAGCATGCTGGACTATTATCAGAGGAGACCAGAGGAATTCTGGGTCTTGTAGACTCTATATAATTCTCAATTTTAGTGTGTGACTCAAAACTCCCTCCTCCCAATTATTTCACCAAGGATTAAGCATAACTATATAAATCTGCGCAGTGCACACGCCACTGTATCTCATAGATATATTTTAGTCACAGTTCGTAAGATGTTTATATTTAGGCCAAAAAAAAAAAATTGTTGTGTTGCCCTCAACCGCCCGACCCTAAATCCTGAAAAATCAGGGTTGGCATTTTTTTTTTTTTTTTTTTTTTTTTGAATGATGATTTTTACAGATTTGTTCAACAAATCAATGTTTTTCACTTAAAATTGATATTTTATTGAAAGACTAGTCTTTAATTTATATCTAACAGGTCAAAAGGAGTCAAAATTGACAATATGTCCCCTAACTGAAGAAGCATTATTTAATATTTGGGGGGATTTTTAAAAACTGAAGGTTTGAAAAAAAAAATTAAAAAAAAAAAAAAATCCGACCGTCCGACCCAAATTTCCCATTTTCCCACTTGAGGGCAACACAACAATATTTTTTTTTTGGCCTTATTTACGTCAGATCGTCTTAGTTCATCTCTGTCTCTAAGGAACCCTTTGAATCACATCTCATTACACATATCGCTATAGCAACTATAAGCCCTATCAAAGGCCTTACAGAATCTAGGCAATGCGGCTGATACCCCTTTAAGATATATTGATCATCTAAGGCAGAACTGTCCAGACACGTCCTTGGTTGTCCGTAAGAACATTATCTGTTTACTTGTGGTGTTATGATAAATCCTTAACTCAAAATGGAACAATATTTTTCTAGACACACAATAGCCGGAGGATATAATGCTCTTATACTTACACATCTGCAGGTTATAAATAAATCTTTCTGTGCAATATCATAGCATGCTTCTATTAACACAATCTACGAGGGGGTATCAAAAAGTTTTAGAAATCGCCCAGAAGTGAAAGAGCTATATCAATGACATTTTGTCAGTGCAATCACTGGTCCTTATGTACACTATGATGCAAAAATGGTCTCATAAGAATGTTTACTTTTTTTACAGGCGCTAGATGTCAGTACCTGCCTATGTAACCGCATAACCAGCAAAATGGAGAAAATTGAGGCATGTAGCATGATTAAGTTCCATTTTAAGGGTTACAGTGCCCAAAAAATCTGTGATGAAATAAAAATTCATTTTCCAAAAAGTAACAGTGACAATATCACAATCACCACCGAAGATAACTTTCAATTCATCATCGATTTTCTAGGCACTGCAACCCCGGGACTGCAACCCTTCAAATGCAGGATCTTAATAACGCTGCTTGCCTCAATTTTCTCAATCTTGCAGTTTATGTGCAGTAACTGGGGCAGCAGGTTATTAGCATCTAGCGTTGCCTGTAAAAAAAGTAAACATACTTATGAGACCATTTTTGCACCATAGTGTACATAAGGACCAGTGATTGCACTGACAAAATTTCATTGATATAGCTCTTTCACTTCTGGGCGATTTCTAAAACTTTTTGATACCCCCTCGTATACTATGCTCCTTTTATTAATCTTTATCAATAAAATCTGTGCATCTTTCCTGGATTCAATTTGAATATTAGAAAAGTTTCTTACATTCAATTAACTCAATGGGCACTACTGCCTTTCTTACAACACCCCTGATTGGGTAATCGCATGATATAATCATCTGACTAACCAATCAAAATATAGCTTTTATATCTCTAAGAAATTTTAAAGCTGAATTCTCTTAAGCCCTACTCTCTCACTGTAGATAGCTCTGATTGGCTGAAAACATGATGTAGCCCTCTTTGTAACCAATCAAAATAGTTCTTACATAACATGCATTATCTGCAATCTGCAGGTTTGAAATACATAACACCATGGGGGTAACATGAATATTTCTTGTTAAGTAAGAAAGTTTAGTTGATAGGACCGTCATTTATTAATTCAATTTATCTGGGACAGATATTCTCCACTAATATAGACAAAGCTATACAAAAATACTTGGAAAACAATGTTAAATCCGGGGTGGGGGCACAAGTTGAGATTTTCTGGGGCAGATATTCTCCACTAATTTAGACAAAGCTATTCAAAAATACTTGGAAAACAATGTTAAATCCGGGGTGGGGGGCATTTAAGACAAATTACCATACTTACCTGCTCTCCACAAAGACCCTTGTTTTCTGCACAGTGCTGAAAGACACCTGAACTTTACTAAAACACAACCCTAAAAGACCACTAATTTTGACAATTTTAGCTCAAAAAGACCCATCATGTTGCTCATTCCTCTCATTTTTGTTTTTTCCAATGCAATTTCAACCAGAACCAAGAAAGACCCTTGATTTTGAGTTCCAAAGACCCCTTATACCAATACACTATCAGCTCCCAAAGACCACTTCCAGTAAAGCAGTGAACATACCCAACAAAAAATTATTATACCGTCCAGAATGACTTAAAATATGCATGCTTTATGGCACATTTAACTTGCAATAAAAGATAAAAGACTTCTAGTAAAAATGATTGCATTAACCATTCATGAAAGATTCATTTCTGTATGGGTCACAATAAATAGACCGCAACTAATATTTGTATTAATTCTAGTATCGCAATTATAGATGGTTGATCTAGATGGTCATCAAAAACAAGTTGCCAAGTTCTCACATATCAAGCCCAGGTAAACGAATACATTTTTATTAATATCATAATTTAATGGTTGATCTGTGTGGTTATCATTCCCAGTACAATAAAATAGTTGCCAGATTTTAAGTCCAAGTATTATAGCAGGTGAATAAAAAAGGCAGCAGGCAGGTAGCAAAGTGACAAAAAATGGGGCGGCCAAAGGAAGAGAAACACACAAAAGTACAGAATTCAGATATTTCCTAACTGTGAAATTTACGTACATGTGGGATGGTTTTTGCTTTCCCAATTCGAAAGAGTGGAATATGTCGTTATCTAAGTGGGAAATTTTGCAGGAAAATTAATACATTTTCCATTCAACCTGCATTTGTTGTTCTTTCCACATTGCTGGTCAATTCAAAATTAGGTTAGTTGCAGGGTTGCCAGAAAATTTCAGTCGTTATTGTGGGTCAAATCATCTATAAGTCACCCAATTTTCTCTTAACCATTGGTTTATATGGTACAGAAAACACCCAAAATTCACAGGAGCCAATGCTGAAAAGCCGCCCAATTATTTCTTAACTGTTACTCTCTATGGGCCAGAAAACAGTCAAAAGTAGCGGAATAAATCTTCAAAAGTCGCCCAAATTGGGCTACCAAATCACTAATTTGATAACTCTGGCTATCTGTGATGTGCTATTAAATAGTTACCACAACTAGACTGTCCTAATATTATGAAACCACCTTGTCTATTGATTGTATTTACAAATAAAAGGTCATTTCCACATGCTCAATTAACTCCATCCGACTAGTGGTAAATACACATCACACGCAACCATTCCAATTATAGCAAACCGTTCTTATAGATTGTCTTGTCTCTACTGCGCTGTTCCGTTTGCAATCCACACACCCCCTGTGGAAGACTTGATCTTAATCTTTCACACAAGGAGTATGAATTTTGAATTGAGTTACCCAAATGGGTGATTCTTTTTAAAATCTACACCCCATGTATGGGAGATTAAGGTAATGTCTTCAACAGGGGTGTATGGATGTCAACTGAATAGCCTATTTAAGCCTCTGATGGAATTTATATGCCACATTGCCTTTGGAAACTGGACATCCATTAAAAAAGCTAAATTGCTTTGAATTCAACATTAATTTATTAATTGTGATATGGGCTGAACATTTCTGGCGACTCTGCAACCTATCACGGTACCTAATTTCTGAATTGTCCGGCAATGTGGAAAGAACTCAAGCTGCAGGCCTGAAAATGTGATAAGACAAATTTCCCACTTGGGTAACAACATATTCCACTCTTTCTTATTGGGAAAGCATTTCAACTACCTCACCGTCACAAACTAAATTTCACAGAAAGGAACTGTCTGAATTCCATACTTTTTTCAGCGCTGGTGAAAGGTCTATAGTCCCTAATTCCCTTTTCACTGTTTTACTTTTCCTGACACAAGAGAAACCTAATTCATATATAGTCTTAAACCTACAAATACATTCTGAATTATGATTTGTAAAGGTTAGTCAAAATATGTTTCATATAGAAAGCATAAATCCTGGATTTCTTTCTAGGGCCTATGTTGAGAGTGGGTATTTATCAGCAGCTTTAAAAGTACAGCAGTCTTGAAAATGCACTCTTTTCCCCCAAATTGGTTGAAATTTGTCCTTTCATTAATGCTCTGCATGCTAGCCATGCCCTTCAACGGAAACAATTCCAAGTTTTGAAATATTTTCTCAAAATACCAAGAGCTATCTTAAGAACTACTGAACCAATATTAGGCTTGTTTGTACTCATTTTAATGTATTTTTCATGCTGATTCCAAATATGGTCATACAAATTTACATTTCTGAAATCTTTTGAATTTTTAAATTTTTTTTAAAACTTGTCGTCTGCAGTTGACACTCGTGTGAAGAGAGTTAATGACCTATGTGCAATTCTTTATTTCTTACCTCTAAGGTACAGTGAAAAAAAATATATATAGGTCCCATCAAGTGCCACTAAAATATGTTAACTAATGGGTATAAGCGATGGTCAATTTACAAGTTTATGCTGCTGCTAAAGAGACCGTAAACATGCAACTATAATAATTCCAATCAAATTGTAATCCAAAGGTATAAATTTGATATCACCTAGATAAAATGAATGTCCTTGAATATCAATAAAACTCCATTATCTTGCAATGCAATGAAGCTGACTGTTTAAAATGGATTGAATACATCAGTTTACGGTTTGTTACAGTAATTTCCAATCAGGTCATGATTAAGAGAAAAATATTTGTTTGCCCTTGACCAATGGACCCAAATTTTGAAGAAGATGAACAAAGATGTACATCATTTAAGGTTTGCAAATTGGGGGGGCAAAGATTTTTTGGCAGGCTAAGAGGGGGAAGCGATTTTGGCAGGCGAGAGAAGGGCAAGCAATTTGGAAATTTTACCCCCGGCTCATACTTACTGCACAGCCCTTAAGGGGGTACTACACCCCTGGCCAATTTTGTGCCTATTTTTGCATTTTTCTCAAAAAATTATAGCACATTGGTGACAAGTAAAATACAACATCACTGTATTTTGACACTCATCTTTTATCCATTAGCCGGGAATGAACAGCTGTAGTAATAGTCAATATTCATAATGCAAACATTATTGGTAGCTATATACAATATTTCTATACCTATTGCCCATGACCTATTTAGGTGACCTTCACTGATGTATTATTAACACTGTCAATGCCAATGCTAGGATCACTCCATCAAAATCTTATGAAAAAAAATTATGGTGAATACCTTATTTTGAAAATTATGTGCATTGAGTATGAACATGATCAAAATTGGTCTGTCATCGGGGTAAACTATTAGTTATTAATTGATTTTGACACTGAATAAACATGATAAAGGGCCAAGAAAAAATCTTGTAAAACTAATTTTCCCGTGATCTGTCACTTTCTGGGTATTTATTTGATGGGTATTTATTTGATCATATTTGAGTGATTCGCTCAAATTCAAGCGTGACTGCAGCTCACCCTTTTCATACGATGTCTACCTACATTTAACAGCATTTGGACACATATCTGCTATCTACTGAAGATAGCAGCATTTGGACACATATCTGCTATCTACTGAAGATAGCAACATTCCCAGATAGCCAATGTACTTGTAATATTAGGCTCAAAAGAAGCTTAAAATGTGTGTTTTCACTTATGACTTATGAATTATTTCTACTGCTGCCATTTGAACAGGAATGACTGCTCTTGACTAGCCTGTACTTAAAACATACTGGAACTCTATTGCTTTAGCAGTGGTGTACTGGGTATCTTTCCAAGATGGCACAATTGCTAAGTCATCTTGCTGTTCTTGTCTTTGCCAAAATATAAACCTTGACAAAGACAATTTTGACCCAACATTTGTCATATAATTATACAAGTTGACATTTTGCTACTACAGGTCCCTAAAGAACATATGTATGCTGCAATTTTGGGTAAAATTTCCCCCCGTTCTTTTTTCTTTTGAGCCAAGAAAGGAAAGATAACTTACATGTAACCCCAACCCCCATTTGCTAATTATCCACGCAGTATATGGACAAATATACGGTAAATATAATCAAGAAAACAAAATTAATACAACAGCCAACCAACCATAAATGTTACCCTTCTTTTATAAAACTGTACTGACCTGCTTACATCATTCAGCAAGTGTTTTCTCTATGCATGTTTTGTGAATACCTAAAAAGGTCAAATCAACCATTTTTTCCTTGACAGTTTTGTTTCAAAACACCTGTATTTAGCTATATAAATGCAGAGTGTTAAAAACACAATAACACCATTTTCTAAATCAATATTTGCTGCAGATCAATATTTACTACTTTAACCTTGTGTAACAGTGACAATGATATGAAAACACAAAGTAATAGTTGCCAAAGGTTGGATTCATTGATGCAATTGATCTTTTTGATAAATCCCATAATTCCTTGCGGTGAGACCCCAGATGTCGTCATTTGACGTCACACCGATGTACATATTGTTTAGAGAAAATTGTTACTGCATTGCAAGTTGGCATGACGTTTAATGACGACATCTGGGGTATAAAGTTGAATTTCGGGCAGCCGGGTCGCATTTAAGGAGTTTGCGCGTCCAGGGACTCCTTATTTTTTGGTATTGCCCATTTTGGACTCCTTAAATCTCAAGTTGAAAGTGACCAAAGGGTCCGATAAAAACTGTATGGACTCCTTAATTTCATGATGCACGGAGGCATAAATCATCAATTAAAAATAAAAAATAAATAAAAAGATCAGTAAATCTTTTGAATCAACATAGGCCAACAACACTAATAATTTTACCGGAATATTTGACAAGTTCTGAAGTTTAGAATTTCGGACAGATGGACTCCTTAAATTCTCATCGGACCCCTTAAATGTTGGTTTTGCAGGTACCAAAGGGTCCAGAAAAATTAAATTGGACCCCTTGATTTTTTGTGCTCGCGCTACCCCTGATTTCGGGTATTACCAAAAAGGTCAATTATTGTAAGATGATGTAAATGAATGTTTATTCACTTTATAGGCCTATGTCAGCTAGTTCCACTCATTTGAGAGTGATTTTCAGGTTTTAGTAATCATTTCAAAGTCTGTATTTTCTTACACGTACTATAAAAGAACCCATTCTTTATAATCCAGGAAATAAAATGAAGCAGAAAAAATAAATTAAAGAATGTCCCACCGCAACATGTGAAGCTACTCCCCCTGGTAAGCTGTGTGTTTCTTGTCAGGGAGAGCTCCTACAGGTGAATTCAGGGTACGGTACCCAAGAAATATCTAGAATACAGACTGGTGCTGTCAACATGGTTTTATACTGTTCCACTTGTGCAAGGATAATCTTTTCTAACAATCTACTTTAATCCTTAATCCATCTGAAGTTCTATTAATCCATCAGTATAAATGCATATACATTTAATAAGTGGTCTGTAAGATTAGTAATTAACAAAGCCTCAATTGATTAAATTTTTCTAATGTCCACAATGTACCTCTTCTGACAACAGTAGTACCCCCAGGGCCAAAAATGTGCAACTTGACAGGGGGAACAGCTACTAAGCAAAAGTGGGTTGTGCCAATAATTTGATTTATTACCATTTTCCCTTTTGTGATAAATAACTGAATTGATGGATTAAATAAACAAATAAATAACTAAAGTGAAGTAGGGTGTTATTTGTTAAATATTCAAATACCTGAAGTAAACATTTCTTTGGGCCAGAAATTTGTATGGGGAAAGAGTAATTTGAATAGCTTTACATATTGATGATTTATGAATACAAAAAATAATGTAAGTTTCTTGCTTACTTCTTGCTCATTTTACTCTCCTATATTAATTTTCACTCTAATGTGGCAGTGACGTCAGTGCGTATTTCATTGGGTGCAGCTTCAAATCGCTAGCTTTCACTCAAAGTGCTGGTGTACACATACCCTTAAAGACGCTGCATAGAAGAGTGCGCCTTACAGAAGTCTCAACACCTTGATGTCACTGCCAAATCAGGAGAAAAAGTGGTATAGTATACAAATATTGACTGATATGAGGGGCATGGTTAAAATTATAGGCCCAAGGTGATCTCAAAACCATGACTATGCCCGAGGCGTGGCCGAGGGCATAGTCATGGTTTTGAGATCACCGCGGTCAATATCTGTTTGGTTAAAAGCATCGATTTTGGGAAGAGAAATTAATAGTTTCAATGCGAACGGCACAGTTTACAATCTGCGATTTCCGCGTAATTATAGCGTGCGAAAATATTAACGTGTGCGTAATATAATTTTACGCTGAGAACAACGCACACGCAGAACTATGCCCGGGGAATAGTTACTTTTGTGGGCATAGTCAAAACTATGCCCGCTCTTTTAACCAATCAGATGGCAGGAATCTTTAGATGAGGTATATAACTATTAATATACACTCTGTGACTGTAGCACATGGATGTGTTTACTTCCACACAATTCAAAATCATTTGATTGCCACTGTTTTTCAATTATTTAACCTGGCATACACATAGAAGCATTTAGCTTAAGAAATTCCAACCTCTCAAGTATGTGGTTTCATACTTTCTCACCCTCACCCCTACTGCTCAAGTGGAACTGGCCAGTTTATCAATACATTCTATTATACAGGTGACATCACTATTTTATACAGGGGCTCATTCCATCATTTATGTCTCAACCTGACCTCAATCCAACCCAAAATGGAATCACCCTGATCCACATTTTCAATTTTATCTCAATTTGATTTACATTTTACACATATGGACCAACATGAGCTACATTTGATGAATCCGTCTCAGACTAAGCTACATTTTACACATATGGACCAACATGAGCTACATTTGATGAATCCGTCTCAGACTAAGCTACATTTCACACATATGGACCAACGTGAGCTACATCTGATGAATCTGTCTCAGACTAAGCTACATTTCACACATATGGACCAACGTGAGCTACATTTGATGAATCCGGCTCAGACTAAGCTACATTTTACACATATGGACCAACATGAGCTACATTTGATGAATCCGTCTCAGACTAAGCTACATTTCACACATATGGACCAACGTGAGCTACATCTGATGAATCTGTCTCAGACTAAGCTACATTTCACACATATGGACCAACGTGAGCTACATTTGATGAATCCGGCTCAGACTAAGCTACATTTTACACATATGGACCAACGTGAGCTACATTTGATGAATCTGTCTCAGACTAAGCTACATTTTACACATATGGACCAACATGAGCTACATTTGATGAATCCGTCTCAGACTAAGCTACATTTTACACATATGGACCAACATGAGCTACATTTGATGAATCCGTCTCAGACTAAGCTACATTTTACACATATGGACCAACATGAGCTACATTTGATGAATCCGGCTCAGACTAAGCTACATTTTACACATATGGACCAACATGAGCTACATTTGATGAATCTGTCTCAGACTAAGCTACATTTTACACATATGGACCAACATGAGCTACATTTGATGAATCCGTCTCAGACTAAGCTACATTTTACACATATGGACCAACATGAGCTACATTTGATGAATCTGTCTCAGACTAAGCTACATTTTACACATATGGACCAACATGAGCTACATTTAATGAATCCGTCTCAGACTAAGCTACATTTGACACATATGGACCAACATGAGCTACATTTGATGAATCCGACTCAGACTAAGCTACATCTGCAGCATTCTGTCTCAACATGAACTGATTTTCAATGCATCCGAATCACTGTGATCTTAATTTAGTATTATCTGTCTCACTGTGAGATGATTGACAACAAATAGTCCCAAGGTGATCTCATTTCTATTTATACAAATCAATGTGATATACATTTCACTAGGTTTTACTTTTTTGTTCACTTTTTGAATCAAAAAAGGTCAATTACAGTTAAATAAAGTGCGCTTGTTTGTTATGTTTTGCTTTTCAAAGTGTAAACATTAGAACAAGTATTTTCTTATTTAAACAGGGTCAAGTTCGAAGTAAACCTGGCAAATCTATAATTATTGTTAATTAATTGTTATTCTAATAAACATGCAATATGATTGGACCAAATCATGATGGGGCAATTCATCAACCAATCAAAAATGTTGTTACAACCTGATTTGATACTTGGGTCCTTTCATGTGTTGCAAATGATTGATATTGTCTCACCAACTGGATCAGCAGTGGCGGTGCCAGAACATTTTTTCGGGGCATTGGGGGGGGCAAGCGAATTTGGGGGAGGGAAGGCAAAATTAACCAATTTTGCACAAAATTGCTGCAAAAAGTGGAAATTTGTGTGATTTTGCTGTTTTTGCCTTAAAAATGGAGAGGGGGCAAACGAGGGGGGGGGAGGGCAAGTAGCGCTGCCACTGTGGATCAGTCTTTCAAATCCATGAAGGAAATATTGTTTACATCTTATTCACTCATCGCTTGCAACTGGAGCATGATTTCAGCCAAACAAACATGATCGCATTCTCCACACATGTCTTAATGCCAAAGTCTTTTTGCTTGATGAGTCAATGTGATGTACACACCCATCTGGTGCTTCTTCTACTGATGTCAATCATTCTGCAAATTTGTCAGAGGGCTTTTAAGGTCCGTTCATACTACCACCACATTTGCTTCATAGTACTGCAAACTACTGCATTGCGATATCGCAATAAAGTTAAATACATTTTAACTTGGAAATGCGACGAGTTGCGTTGAGTTGCGGTAATATCGATATATCGGCATCGTAAAGTAACGCATCGCAAATGCGGTGGTAGTATGAACGGACCTTTAGCAATGCATTTCTCGAGGAAAATCTTGTCGAAATCCAAGGTGTGAACTGTTATAGGGCCTTGTGGATTCCAATCCCTAAGTTTGACCTCAATTTATCCTAAAGAAAGCTGCAATATCCCTGAGTGATCTTCAGGTGGACCTTTAGGGCTACCGCCGTGTGAACAAGCCAATTTGCGATTTTTGAGTGCTGAGCTTAACCTGATTGGTTATCCCATGGTGCTGTGTGCTTCTGATTGGCTATATCAAATCAAGGTCAAGTACTGATCAATAAAAATGCAGCAATACAGCAACACATATTTTGCAATTATTATGTTAAGTGCTTTTTTTCAAGTTCAATACCTTATTCTGCAATAAAAAGCACCACAGCATTGCATGACTAAAGAAAGCGACAGTGCAGTATACATCAGGCTTACAGAGTGTGCCTTTAAACCTGTCAGTGATCTCATGACTGCTAATTATAGGATACACAATATGAAGTGATAGTCAGACACAACATTGCTTACTAGACTATATAAAAAGCCTTTCAGACCAAGACACAACATTGTTGAGTAGACAGTTTTAACATGTTACTGTAAAAACTTGATAGTTAGCATAAGTGCTTACTATAGAGCGCTTTTAAAACATGCAAACATGAAGAGCCCCATCCACAAAAGTGTGAAGGATTTTGAGTAAATCATTGAAACACATAGTTATATACGAACCTGCAAATGTGTGTCTCAATATCTCATTGGGCTATTTCAGTTGAAATCCATACACACCCTATATGGAAGACACAACCATAATCTTTCACACAGGGGGTGTGAATTTCAAATGGGGTTACCTGAATGGATTACTCCATTTGTAACTTACACCCCCCTGTGTAGGAGATTAAAGTCATATCTTCCATAGGGGGTATATGGATTTCAACTGGAATAGCCCATTTCATGGAAATCAAACATGGAGATGGAAGTCTTAAATGCCTTTGTGTTTACATTGTGAGATTTAGATTGTCAGATAAACATAGAAAAGGATTGAGCTATAAGCCCTAAAAAATTCTTGGGTCATTTTAGGTGCTTTTCTTTCAACTGGAGATAAACACCTACTGAGAACACCCAAATTGTTGGGACTTTGCCATCTTCGGTACTTTTTCCTTCAACTGGAGATAAACACCTTCTGCCAATTTTTTGGACTTTGCCATCTTAAGTGCTTTTTCCTTCAACTGGAGATAAACACCTTCTGCCAATTTTTTGGACTTTGCCATCTTAAGTGCTTTTTCCTTCAACTGGAGATAAACACCTACTGAGAAGCACCCAAATTTTTTGGACTTTGCCATCTTAGATGCTTTTTCCTTCAATTGGAGATAAAGACCTACTCAGAAACAATTTTTGTGACATTATCATCTTAGGTGCTTTTTCCTTCAACTGGAGATAAGCACCTACTGATGAGAAGCACCCACATTTTTTTTTTTGTAATGGACTTTGCCATCTTAGGTGCTTTTTCATTCAACTAGAGAAAAACACCCACTGAGAAGCACCCAAATTGTTGGGACTTTGCCATCTTAGGTGCTTTTTCCTTCAACTGGAGATAAACACCCACTGAGAAGCACCCAAATTGTTGGGACTGTCTTTGCCATATTAAGTGCTTTTTCCTCCAACTGGAGATAAACACCTACTAAGAAGCACCCAATTTTGGGAACTTTGCCATCTTAGGTGCTTTTCCTTCACCTGGAGATAAACACCAACTGAGATGCACCCAAATTGTTGGGACTTTGCCATTTTAGGTGCGTTTTCTTTCAACACCAACTGAGACATAGTGATTGCTGTGCTCTAATTCTGAAAACTAGTGGAAAGACCATAGACACAACAATAAACAAATGGGACATGGATAGGGAAATCTGTATGGCTTTATGTCTACACAGTGTCAAGAGGGAAATTACAAGCAAACTTGATTGATGCCTGACACAATTTTCCTTTAGTGCACTGACCTATTAACTTATACATAGAGATCTCTAAATGAAAATTGTTAATACAAGCTGCATGGATCAGCCACGTAAACAAACAAACAAACAAACAATTTATTTGGGTTAATTTGTGTGATGACTAATAGTTGTATATTGTTAGTTATTCATATGTGATCCAATAACGGATGCAAATGCAGGTTATTGAAAAAGTATAAACTTTGAAGTAAAAAAAACATTGGTTTAAAAATTTTCACGTTTACTGCTTTAGTGCTTTGCCATTCAACAGTACAGGAAGACCGCCCACAGCATGGAGGTCACCTTCGCAGAATTCCTGTCTGTAAGTACTAATGGCAGCCACCAGTGCTGGCATCATTGAATTGTTTATAGAAATTAATTAATTCAATATCGCTGACTGTTTATTAAGGCATCATCTGGGTTCAGAAGCTAAGCACACTCTACATTTGGCTGAAAACGGAATCAAAGTGCAGTACTTTAGAAGGTATAGACAGCCAGTTGTTCCAGTTACCACTCAAAACGAGAAAACAAAAGACCTTGAATCTTTCCTGTGACAATATGCTTCCATATCTACGATATTACAAAACAAATTTCACAACATCCAAGGCAATTTCCTCATCGTTTTATAATAACGATTGCACTGAACTTATTTTTATCCATTCCAAGAAAGTGCTAATTTGATTGCCAAGTAGCAATCATGTGGAACAGCTAGTATGAGGTAATTTGTAATGTATAGTTATATTTGACACAACCCATGCTTTTTTTCTGAGTGTTGATGTTATCCTTGTGAACCATGGAACCTATGATTACAACATTTTATAACATATTGTCAGTTGACAACATGCATAGTCTGGTTTTATGCTTTCTACTGTGTTATCTATGCCATCTAACTGCTGATTGCTATCTACTGAAGATAGCACTGATTGCTATCTACTGAAGATAGTACTGATTGCTATCTACTACTGAAGATAGCACTGATTGCTATCTACTGAGGATAGCACTGATTGCTATCTACTGAAGATACCACTGATTGCTATCTACTGAAGATAGTACTGGTTGCTAGCTACTGAAGATAGCACTGATTGCTATCTACTGAAGATAGCACTGATTGCTATCTACTGAAGATAGCATGCACTGATTGCTATCTTCTGAAGATAGCACTGATTGCTATCTACTGAATCTACTGAAGATAGCACTGATTGCTATCTACTGAAGATAGCACTGATTGCTATCTTCTGAAGATAGCACTGATTGTTATTTACGAAAGATGATGTTGATTGCTATCAACTGAAGATAACACTGACTGCTATCTACTAAAGATAGCACAAGTTGCTTTTCACCATAAAAATAAACGTCAGAAGCCACAAATCAAAAGTTGATGACTGAAAATTATTTTTTAGTTTTGCTTCACTTTTGGCACTTAACGATTAAATGATAAAAAGTAATATCAACTTACCTACAGATGAAATCAGCAACGAGGAGAAATATGCAATGAAAAAATAAGAGAAGAAATATGTTAATATAATGAAACAGTGTTTCACACTTGATACATTCCAAATAATATTATTTTCTTGTTACAACCTAATGGATATGAGACTGCCAGATAGCAGATAGACAGGAGATGCAAGGACCAGAAAAGGAGGAGAGGAAGACAGAAGAGAAGATGGAGAGATAATATCACCAGGAGCAGCAAACTATAGTAAACAGATGGATACTGCTGGAGGAGAGCTTCACACAGTCAGTGGCAAACCATGGCCACTCTTACCTGAGGGGGCTAATTCTTTTGCTGCCACCACGCCCCCAAAGCCCCCCAAATATGCACATGGCAGTAGGCGAAACAGCCTGATTATTGAGTGAGTAATATGAAAGCAGCTGGTACTGGGATTGCACGCCCCAAATCCTGTGAACTGTCTTCCACCATAGACAGTACAAGAGAACAATAATAATGGCTTCCACAAGAGCTTAGTATACATTCTACAGGATTCTTTCCTAATTAATATGACAAAAATATGGTTTTCTTCCACCGAATGTGACGTTAACTACAATGTTGGTGTTGACAAAAAATGGAGGATAACATTTTTTAAACACTTTAATGTGCTCATTTCTTTCTATACATAACACATAAAAGAATACAATTTGCAATGTCCACAAAATTGACAGGGTTAAACACATTTACCTACTCCTTAAATGAGATTTGTCACAAATATATTCTCTCTTCGACTCACGACTTCTCTATCACTGCCCTAAATCCAAACTTTACCATTTATTTAACTATATAACTCTCATCCCGCCGTAAACTCTAATCCTAAGGCCCTAAATTATAAAAAAAACTTTAAACCACATTGCTATAGAGAACAAAATACATACTCAAAATGACGGATGTTGGTAATATATTTTCAGTTATGATCAAATTATGTCACTTGATAATATATCATTTGCTTTGACCCATTTGAGCAGACACTTTAATAACCAGAGAGACAACAAACCTAAGCCATGAGCATGGTAGTGACTCCAAACCAGATGAACATTGTGGAGAATCATTTAGAGATGTCAAACATTGCACAAAACAAGTTATCATCAAAATTTAAAAAGGCTCCAGAGATGATTGCACTATTTCTGACAGAGACAATGTATTTTCTATTAAACAGCTAAACTATTATTAATATTTGCATTGCCTTCTTGTTTAAAACGCCAATATTAATATATTTTGCTCAATGTCATTTTTCTATCTTCTATCTTTTTCTACCAAAAAAACACAAATTTAGCAAGAAAAATAACAGTCAGTTTTTGTGAGGTTTTAATTTTTGCATTTTTCACAGTTAATTTCAGACCCACAAATTGAAAACCTGCAAAAATATTTGTACCCATATGTTTTAAAGTGTAACTATATATTTGTAATCGCAAATTTACGAAACCGCAAACTGCTCAGAAGAGTTCAATTCACAAAATATTAATATTGTAAAAATATCATGCCTTACAGTAATCAAACTATATTTTACATGTGTCTATTTTCTATTTCATTCTTTCATGATATCAAAATGGGCAGCATGGTAATCTCTGACATATAGTCTTCATTTTTAAATTATGTGTGTAATTTTTTAGCAAAATATGCTATCTGTCAAGGTAGAAAAGTCCAAATTAAATGTCATAATATATTCAGGAGCAAACAATGATCAAGGAATAGTTCATTAATTTTCCCTTACATTCTTTAACCCTTACCCTGTCAGGGGTTTTAGTCAAAGGTGGCCTGTGAAGTGTTTCCTGCACCCACGTCACTGAATGGGAAGTACCCTGCCTGTCGTAACTTGTGGTATTTACTAGTTTCAGGCTTACACATGCTATAGCTGTCTGATAAACCAACACTGAATGCAACATGGTCAAGTAAACTAAGCCAGATTTCATGGAAATCCATTTTGAAAATTACCAAAAGAAGCATGCAGCTCCTTTGGTCTGCTGCTTCAAAAGATACTAAAACTGTTGATATCTCCAAATATTCAACTTTGATATGCTTTTCAGCAAAATCAGTCTTAACAATCTTTAAATTAATCATTTAGACCGACCATATCAAAATTGAATCAGCTAAATATCCACCTCATTTTTCCTTATCGCATCCTGTATCACCAATCTGGTATAATATAAAACTACAGTACACGTAAGCATCGAGTGTCAGGGTCCTGGTAATAGCTAGCACTTAAAAGCCTATTGATTCCTCAGACAAATGAAATCCGAGCGTACATATCACAGTGCAATTCCGTATTTTGTTGGGATAAGTTACCGCTCCCTTGTGTACGTGTGGTTTGGATGTAAGCGGATGTTACAGAAGAGACATCAATGCCGACTGAATCCTATCTGACAGCCCCGTAGCGTTTGATTTGTCTACATCAAATAGCTTGGTCTTTCTTTTGTTATCGTGTCAAAACAATGACTTAGCACTTGTGTGTTATCGCCTCAAACTTGAAAACTTGTTTTCGATGTCACCTCTCAATGTGTTCACATCCTAAACAGGTAGTTAGTTGTTCAGTATAGAGTTTCAAATCACCAGCAGACTGCTATCTTCAGTAGATAGCATTAAAGTGTAACTGGGCAATCTATTACAATCAAAAGAAGCTTGCTTTTTCATAACTCTTATTTCGTCGCCTGTATTCCATAGTGGCGTATAGTGGGCGCCGCTAATAAACAACTTTTCGAGAAAATCGGGTTTGAAGAAATGCCAATTTAAAATCGAGTTGTGTAAATCAGACATTCATTATATTTTGTAAATGATGTCAAATTTCTGTAGTAAACTAAATAGATTTTATTGTTATATATTTTTCAACAGAAATAAATACATACTATTGCCGGCAAACTGACAATAAAACTACTTATACGTCACTATGGAAAACGAACAAAACGCAATACCCTAACCTTACGTTAACCGTGACGCCACCTCGGTCGCCGTGTAATCCCTATGGCGTTACTTTTAAATCGTTCAGATTCCATAGTGGCGTATAGGTCCGATCGCTAGCACGCCCACTATGACATACGATGTTTTTCATTTTTGCCGATATTTCATAATTATAAAATGTGTATAAAAAGTGGCGTATGGTCGATACGCCACTATGGAATACAAAAAATGTCACTTTGTAACTATACGCCACATTTAATTAATTAATTACTAATTAATTAGCTAATTATGACTGATGAGACTTAGAAAAATGAAAGAGAACATCATTAAAAACATATGTGCCAATTTTCAAAAAAATGACCAAAAATCACTATACGCCACTATGGAATACAGCTGACGATTTGTTAGTTAAAAACTATAAATGATTTTGTGCAGCTAATTTTAATTACAATTAAAACAGTTCTAAAATAATTATTCTGTAGGATTCATTAACAAAATCCAAGATAAATACAATTAACAACACTGCAATACTTCTAGAAACACTTTAATCAGTGGCACACTTCTTCTCATCTTATCACACCTAATTCATCAACACTGCTTTTAACAAGTCACATGCATGTTACTAGAAAGTCTTCATCAACAAAGAAAATATAAAGATGTAAAGTTCTAAATTGCAAATCTCAGTATTCAAGTTCTGGTGCATATATTGTGGGGTGTGTAGTGGTCGATTAAAAAATAAACTGCCATGTCAAATTTTTAACAGAATAAAGACACAGATGTTGTTCATAATATGTGCAATGTAGATAACTATAATCATATTGAAGGCCTATGCTATAATTTACCTTAAAAATACTTCAAACATGTGTTCTCAACATTCAAACATATAACACATGCGGGGTATGTGTGGAACTGGCTGCCATCCAAGTTATGTGCTTTAATAAAGAACTTGAACTCCTTCAAAAAAGGCTTCAAGACATATAATTATGTTTAGTTCATCTTAACTAGCTATTTTGTGCACTTTAGGCTGCTGATATTTATGCAATTATCATGTGTTTTTAAAGTTGTTCCAAAATTGTATATTATTGTAATCAACTTTTAATGATTTTTTAATATGATGTTCTGATGTCTGTTGTAAACCTAAGGTATTCAAGTGTGTATTTAGTGTATTTTAATCTTTTAGTTGACTTTTACAGATCTTTAACCCAAACAGGACTGTATACTACAAAATACTACTTGATATATGCGCTGTTCGTGCATGCATCCCACATGGTGTGATGATGCAATCGCCCTAAGTTATATTTGTAGGCACGGTTTCGCTGGCCAGCGAAGCCCAAGACCTGTGGCAAAGTGTCGCAGATCGAGTGCTTGGCATGCGAGGAGTCTCGGGTTCGAATCCCACCCAGAGCAAACAACTTCTTTCTTTGTTTTCTCTCTTTATTCCTTCCTTCTTTCCCTTCCCGTCGCCAAAAAACCCCAAGGCGGTTAGGGTTAAATATAATGTTCTGATGTAAAAATCTAAGGTATTTAGTGTCTTTAGTTTATTTTAATCTTGTTCATCAGCTCTTTGGGTTTGTTTGCATTATAGGTACTTTATTATCATTAGTATAGTATTATCAAGAGAATCAAGGTATCAGTTGTACAAATTACAGATTATCTAAATAATTTAGACCATTTCTCTTTTATTTGCATGGACCTGTACTGTTATAAATAGTGTTAAAGGGACCATTGAAAGAAAAACATATTTGGTATCAAAATAAAGCTAATAACATATAGAATCCATTTCTAAAATGATAAACGCAATTTTCCTTTATTTTACCCCCCAAATAAGCAAATAAAGACAAAGCGCCCAATGTCACGTCGTTCGCCCAATTCATATGTGCTGAGACACATGGCAACCCCTGTGACGTCAAAGTGGTTATCCTTTCCGCTGCATGGCAACACTGCATAGTCCAGACTTGGTCCGAACCAACGCATGAACGTGTTTACAGCAATGAACTTTTATGTGCCTTTTAGGCCTAAAAAGTATATTAAAAAAGGATATTATAATATAAATTACAAACCTACAATGACTTCTATGATAGGCCTATATTTAAATTCTAGCTAGGCCTACAAAATTGGCCAACAACGGGGAAACATAAGTAAGTTAGGCCTGCGCCTAGGCCTTCATATTGACAAAGTCAAAGCTGTCAGTGATAGCTGCTCGGCGTTTGCAAGAGAGTATCATTTGTTTTGACTGAGGCATTCTGATATAGCAACCCAGCAAACACAAAACGTTTTCGACATCATTCGCAAAAGGTTGTAAAATGTTGTCAGAAAACGCTTAAATGTCGGGTTATATAAAGGGTCTATTACGCGTATAAAACGTTTTTATAACCTTAAAAAACATTGTTTGATAATCTACTGCTCAGCAAACAAAAATGTTTTACAGAAAACGTTTAAATGTTGGGTTATATAAAGGGTATAAAAACGTTTTAATAACATTCCAAAAACGTTCTTGAAAACTTGACACAAAACATTCTAAACGAAATGTTATTTTCGGTTGAAAAAATATTTTATGTAAAAATGTTTGTCCAAAATATTTTCAATAACGCTTTAAAAACGCTTTCATGACCTTTATATAACCCGACATTTAAATGTTATTAAAATGTTTTGAAAAAAATATTTTAAGAACATTTCTGTGTTTGCTGGGTTCAAATATTTTAACATAATGTTATTTAAGAATTGACAGAATATTTGGCAACCATGTTTGCAAAAAGAGTTTACAATAATATTTTTTGAAAACATTTAAAAATATTGTTGTAGTGTGTCTTCATACAAAACGTTTTAAAACGTTATCATGACCTTTATATAACCCGACATTTTAATGTTATTAAAACGTTTGTACCAAAATATAACTTATTTAAAATGTTTTTAAAACGTTTTTGTGTTTGCTGGGAATACTCATTACTTATATTTCCTCTTAAATATCTGGTGAGGATATGAAAGAGAAGGCAATGATGTTTCTGGTTAGCCCATGACATGCGACTTAATTTCTTTAGGCCAAATTAGCCTACCTCCCGGGCGTAAGTGCCCTAGGTTAGGCCGTATAAAATTAATATTTTGGTTCTCGTCCAGAGGATTTTCATGAATTGATGAGGGAGGGAGGTGTTTTTTTTTTCAGTGTAAAATCAGCATTGTCTGCAGTTTTCGGTCTTTTCCAACAGTGCTCGAGGAAACGATGACGCCTTTTTTTTTTCAAATGTGAGATTCTGAGGAAAAACCCCTAGAGTAGGCCCTACCACAAAAAGACTTGGAAGTGGTTCTTGTTCTCTAATAAACTTATTTATAGGCCTATGTATGAAAAATTCATAAATCATTCCAAAGTCTAAAATAATTGAAAAATCTATAAAAAAAAATCTGACAAATCCCAGAAATTCAGGAGGGAGGGGACGAGAACCAAAACATTAACTTTTCTGTGCCTTTTAGGTCTATACAAGTATATTAAAAAGGATATTATAATAAAGCTACAATGACAGTTGCAAGATGCCCACCTTGAGACGGACACTAGGCTGGTAGGCCTACTATGATAGGCCTATATATAAAGTCTAGCTACAAAATTGGCCAACAATGGGGAAACATAAGTTAGACCTACATATTGACAAAGTCAAAGCTGCCAGTGCTAGCTGCTCGGTTTTTGCAAGAGAGTATCATTTGTTTTGAGGCATTCTGATATAGCAATTACTCTTTACTTATATTTCCTCTGGCGACTTAAAATTTCTTCAGGCGTGCGGCCTAGATTTACAACCGCCGGGCCTAAAAACGCAAGCCCATCCTGACTCCGCAGTTTGGAACTAGCTGAATTGCGAGTGATTAAAGTGTGTTGCTTGTTTCTTTTAACGGACGCTCCGTGTAGAGACACACTTATGTGACCAGGTTCAAAACAAAAGACAGGCTCGGGAGAGCGAGTTGGCGCGGTTGTTTCCTCGCCTTGCACCACTACTGAGGTCCTGGGTTCAACTTCAAGCCCCTGGCGCGCGGCCCAAAGACTCATGTGAACTTGGTTTATCTCGACCCCACAGGTTTTCTTCGGGATCTCCAGTTTCCTCCTGCTTCTCAAAAATCGGTGATTAGTTGTTTGATTATCAAAAACTTCCTTCACCCAATGAAATTTGGGGAGCTGAAAAGATAATTGGTGGATGTTACAATCCAAGTGCGGCTAGATTTATGACAGGTTCGCAGCATCCAGCCTAGATGATGCGATCTGATTGTGATAAGTACCATGGCAGCGAAATTACAGCGCTTTGAACCCTCCGAGGTCTGGGAAAAGGCGTTATTATATAAAAGCGAAATTTATTTTTATTTATTTTTAAAAGCCTATGAAAAATGACAAACAAATTTGAAGATAAAGAACCACGAGAGGAACATAGGCCCTATAAAGGCCACTCCAAACAATCATATGAACAATATTTACCGCCCGATTTACCGTCAGCCTTTAGTTTACGTTATGGAAATGCTTATAGGCCTAATCCAATCTCAACTCCCACTGATACTTGAAAGTGCAAAGTGTCCGAGCGTTTTATCAAAGGTAGGCCTACAGTTACAAAGTTTATGTTGATTGGGTAAATCTTGTAAAATACAGCGCGCCTTCTGGCTGGATATTTCGTTTTTAAAATGACTGACATCAATTTCGCATAGCCTAGGCCTACCCCGGTCCTAACCATCCATGGATTAAAATAAGTGTAGTCCTTATAATATTTCCCATTTGATGTTTGTAGCATATAGGCTTTTTGAAGGCCTATGTATGTTTATAAGGCGCCCTCGTAATTTATTTCAAGAACAGCTTGCATGTCATGTTCTTCTGAACCAACTTCTTCATCTGCCGTTCAGCTACTGCCCCAGTGACAACGGCTCAAATAATATTGGCAAGTCTCCCGTATAACAATTGGTAGGCCTATAGGGGAATAAATTTGCAAAATAAAAGTGCCTAGGCCTACTTTGCATTGTTTGGGGTATGAAAATAAGCACTTTTGAAAGTTAACTTATGGAAGAAAAAGCTTTTTTATACCAATTGTCAGGTTTTGGAAAAAATAATCATCTCTTGAATATTTTTTAAGGTAGGTAATAATAATACCCATGGGAGGTGCTCACGCCGCACATCATCTGCAATTTATGTGTTATGACAAATCTTGGCGATATTCTCCTCAACATCTTCACTATATCATAGGCCTATAGGCATAGGCCTACTCATAATTAGTTTTATGGTTTTATATATGCCATGTAGGGCCTACATAAAGTCATGGGAATCATGGTTATGTTGACCGGGGGGTTGTATTTATGAATAAGTAAAATAGGAAGCTGCAATGCTTGATGATGATAAAAAAAAACCAATTGATCGTCCCGCCCGCTTCCTTTCGCATGGCATTGCAATTGAGGGAGTCTGAAATGTTTAATGCTATTTTCTTTATTATTAGGAAAACTTATTTTTTAAATGTTTTAAAAGTTAATAATAGTCAATAGTTTAGATTTGCTTCTGTCCAATAAGCATTTCAATTTAGAGGCTTTGTTTTAATCATCCTCTCAGAGAACCATCAAATAACAAGAGCCTCGATCCTATCATCCTCCTCTACAAATTACACAACTAGGCCTAGTAATGTCCGGGAATAATACATAGGCCTAAATGATCCATTGGCATTTGCATTGTAAAAAATAACTAATAAATGATAAATAAAAAGGCCCTCCACTTCCTCCTTTTGATAACATGTGGACAATCAACTGGAATTTTGTTTTTACTTAACCTTTAAATAATTATAAGTGGTTGTATTACCATGATTATTGCATCTGATATTTAGATCGCGATCTCTGTTGTCAAATTATCGTGGCAAAAATGTCAACGCAACACAAAACGCTGTAACCACAATGACGCCATTAGGAAAGCGCCCAATTTTCTACTTTTGATAAATGACGCCGATGTAGCGTCGGAAGGGGGTAAATCGAGTACGTTGTTTTCATTGTATTTTTATTTCTAAAATAGTTAGTTCTTCAATTGTTTTAGATATTGATTCTATATTTTATGGGCTTTATTTTGATACCAAATCATATTTTCTTTCAATGGTCCCTTTAATAGTATCATCATCATTGTGTATTAGAGTTTAACCTTACATGGGGCACACAAAATGTAATACAGTACGACAGCATCCCTTTACAAGTAATGTATACTAGTATCTAATGCCTTGGTTTAATTAAACGTTAACACATACTAAGGAGAGGATACTTAATACCACTTAAGACTTCTTGTGTTGTATAATAATTTCACAAGTAAGATGTAGAGTGAACATCATCCATCACTTGATGGAAGAGATGCTTCCATGACGCCTACATCCCATGACTACATGTTACCAAGGTATAATCTGGGTTCTTTACTTTATTGACATCCTCATTTATGTGATTAAACTCTTGGTTCACAAATTCTAGCATCACAGACTTTATTCTTACTGATAAAAAATATCTGCTGCTCATTGTTGATGCTGCTTTCTGCCATCTACTGCTGGCAGCAAACAAGCTATTTACTATTGATAGAACAATAAACTGCCTACTTAAAGACCCATTCAGTGATCCCAGCACAAGTGTACAAAAATGAAATTATTTATAAATTCTTAAAAGTGAAGGATAAGTCAGTCAAATAGTCATTTGGTATTTTTGAAATTAAAAATTTGACAAAAAACAAAGAAAACAACAGTATTGACGAAGTTGAAGCCCCATTCAAATACATGTAGCTAATTTACTCATACATACTAGTAATTGGTGTTCATACTACTGGTTAGTGTGCTGCTGTTGATTGCAATCATTGCTATCTACTGCTGATAGTAATTGTTGCTATCTACTGCTGATAGTAATTGTTGCTATCTACTGCTGATAGTAATTGTTGCTATCTACTGCTGATAGTAATTGTTGCTATCTACTGCTGATAGTAATTGTTGCTATCTACTGCTGATAGTAATTGTTGCTATCTACTGCTGATAGCAATCATTGCTTTCTACTGCTGATAGTAATTGTTGCTATCTACTGCTGATAGCAATTTTTGCTATCTACTGCTGATAGCAACTTTTGCTATCTACTGCTGATAGCAATTGTTGCTATCTACTGCTGATAGTAATTGTTGCTATCTACTGCTGATAGCAATTTTTGCTATCTACTGCTGATAGCAATTTTGCTACCTACTGCTGATAGCAATTCATGCTATCTACTGCTGACAGCAACTGCGTTCTCTACTGCTGACATTATATCCACACACAACAATAACTGTCATATAATGTCATTGTCAACTACCTTATATCATGTCATCAAACCATCTCCAGAAGGTCTGAGCATAAACCCACAACATCATCATCACACATGATTTCCTAATAGTAGGCATGTCCACTAAAAATTGAAGTACTTTTAAATTGATTCAGACCTAACTTATTGGATGGGAATTGATGAAAGAAACATTTTGGCGTTTAAATAATCTTAATCGGACGTTTCATTCCAGAGATATGGCCTTTCGAGTGTCACGATTTTATATAGGGCTGCTAGAACATGTTAAAAAGTTAAAAAAAAAAAGGAATACTAACAGAAAGTGCAACTTTAAGGTACTTTTTCTTAATGTATTTATTAACTATCTTATCTGGAACATTATATTTGCTTATAACAACATGAAAATAAGATCATCCTGAAATTTTAATCGATTTTGTTGACGTACAACAAAAAATATAAGACCTCAAAACCCATGGTTTGTTTGGTGAAACCTCAAGCATGATCATAGATGGCCGCCATGGAAAATATCTCCATAGAGGAGATGAACAATAAGTGCATTATTTCAAATGAAAAGCGGTAGTCTTAAACATTGTTCACTCTTTTAAGGTCAGCACATTTTATCTTCAAAAATTATTATATTTCATCATGGCATAAGTTTGGTAACATTAATCACTACCAATTTTGAGAAATTTGCTCCAACTCAAAGGTTATCTTTACTACATTGAGCAATACACTGTGTGTGCATGGAAGCCATGATGGTCCCCGGTTTTATACTCCCTATGAAATGGACATGGTAGTGAGAAGTGCACGGGAAGTGAATGATTTGAGATGGGCATGTAGGCTTAAACATTCTTAAATTTCTTAACATCCTACACATTTTGTCTTCATAAATAGTTAAATTTTAGGAGTATGTAAGTTTGCTTGTCTGATTCACTCCAAATTCGGAGATAATTGCGCTTGAACACCTGATGCACGGAATGGTGTCACTTCAACCTGTTGTAGTTCTCATCTCATTAAATTTTTCATTAAAAAAGTTGATCTCTTCATGCAGGAAGGTCCTCTCTATTTACTGACCAAACAGGAAAAAGTTTGGTTAATGTTTTCTGGTGGAATCAGGAATTTCTTGAAACACCCTGATATAGGCCTACATTTGGATCAAATCAAGTATGTACGCCATTTAACAGGCCTGGGATTTCTTGTATCGATCAGTTTCTCCATAGACAATACGTGTGTGAGTGCACGCACACAGTAAATGAAAAATCGTTCTAGTGGAAACTGTATTGAGAGTGGGCATCCCTACTAATAGATCCTGCCCACATCTAACACCATCTCAGCTTGTCATCCGATGCCATGTTGTGCCTATTTCCTCCAAACATCAAACCATCAACCTTCATAAAACATCCAGTTGGGCTAGCCAACCCTAGAAAACGTCTTTGCATCTATTATTAACTTGTTCCGCTCCAATTACACTCCGATTTGCGAGGGTGATCATCAAGATTATGTTACTGTCTACTGGTACATGTGTGCAACCCATAGGTAATGACCTTATTATTGTTTAATTAAAAGTCAGTTATAGCTACATCCTTATTTCTAACTGTAAGTTTTGTCAAATTAAAGCATGGAAATCAGATGATATGTAGGGTTAACCAATTTTCTACTCTCCTACCACATCATTACATCACGGTTCTCCTTCACCCCTCTTTTGTATATTATATTAACTACAGATATAACATAAATTGTTCGTAAAAACTTATTTTTAATAAAATTTTGACTCTGCAAGTGTAATTGTTTTAAATGGATAAAAAGTGCATAATTTATAATGTTAGGTATTAAAAATAAATTAGTTTGATCTTTTGATCGACTATTGATGCTTGGTCAATCCTTGTTATGTATCAATTAATTGACAATTGTTAATTGTGATGCCATATGATTCTTTGTCTGTATTGACAATGTTCAATATAAATTTAGCATTAATTTCGATCAATTAACTGTTAGTTCTTTAATAACAAGCATCGAAGGTCGATCCAAAGATCGAATAAATTTGTTTCTGGTGCCTTATGTGCTTTATTTTCTTCGTATCTGATAAGTGTCTCTGATCTCAGTGACATGCATAATACATTAAGTGAAAACAATAGGTTGAAAATTGGAATCAAATTTAGTTCAACACAAAGCTGTCTTCTTATTTGCTTTAGAATTTGAACAGGTACTGTAGTAGCAGGGTCACCCAACCTTTCCATATCATCTATACACACAAAATCAATTCACCGAGAGGTTGAGTTCTCAAAGGGGCCTTTTGGTTCTTTGTAAGTCAAAAATAGTGAAAATGATTCCAATTGTGGGCCTCAAAGAAGGAAAAAATACTCCAATTTCAAGATCTATTAAGCTACTTGCACGGTTCCGCCATTATGCACTATGTGGGAGAGCCTCGAACTGGCAGCATACATGAAAGGAAGAATTATGTAACCTTACACAGAACGTTATGACTAGTTCAATTCCCATTCATGTATGCTGCCAGTTCGAGGCTCTCCCGCACATAGTGCATAATGGCGAACTGCAAGTAGCGTAATACCAGATGCCGCTTTTAAAAAATTCTTCAAGGTTAACAGCACACATTTTACACCCTTGCCCAGTCTTGTTAGGGTCTGAATACTATAGTCCAAATTTGTTTTTGACAATGGCTGCTTTTGAGAAATATATCATCCACCATGACAAAAGCTACATTGAATGAAATCCAAAAACTAAGACCGTCAAAATAATCATAACTTTAAATAGATACGGAACAAAATAAAAATAAATACCATGAAGATGTCACGCTAAACACAAATTCTTCATATATAGGTCAGTGGTAGCTAAGTCAAAAGTGTTAGTACAGTCAATGCAAACGACATAACGAGAAATATGTAACGAGACAGAAAAGTAGGACATATCCATCAAATGCCTCGTCCCTCAGATCCACACCACGATCTGCGCGCTTTATCACATACTGGTGTGAAATTTCATACTATACTATCTATGTGCAGTATTGGTATAGAGAGAGCAATAACACTGGCACACATAATGCAGAAACTTTGGGCAGATATCCGGCAGAGCACGTGGCTGTCATTCGTGTAAGTATGCTAGGGGCTGCTATTGGATGTATATGAGATATAAAAAGAAGCGGTGGATTTATATTATGTCTTGAAGGACTGCTGGTATATAGGCAGGAAATGGGAACTGGTTCTGTGACAGGATTCTGATATCACTATGGACCACAAGAGCCTCGTCCCGATGGCATAGTCCAATAACTTCAATTACATAATCATAGTACAAAATTTGACCTCAAGTTGCAGAGTATGAGTTTTTGTACCCAAATCTTCAAAGGTCATTCAATGAATGTACACATGTATTGAGGTTTAAGAACTGTTCCCCCTGATAGATGAGCATGTTGTGGATCCAAGTGTATGGGCTAGAGATTCATAATTTCATACAAGCATTTTCATTTTGGCAAAATTAGGAGCACTAAGTTGTCAACAGAAGAGAGATCACTTTATGATATTTGTCATAAAATTTCATGTAATGTCATTACGTACATCAGTTTTTTCATAAATTGAAATTTACAGGGGGCAGAAAGCAATGCCATGATTGAAGCAGTTGCAAAACTATGCTAAATACTTGCTGATGTAGACACCAAGGGCATAGTGTGTCACGTGTAGAAAGATGTTTTTTCTGTACGTTGGTGATGCAACCGAGTAAATGCCACTGTGAAATCGAACATGCGTGACTCTCACAATTAAAGTTTAACACAGTGCAACAAGTTAAACTCAATTTACCCTTGCTGAGAAATGGACCAATCCATGTTATTGTTTACAGGGTCAGATGTCAATCATTGTCATGCAGATAAATTTGTATTGTTTGGCTCGACCGGGAACCAATGGGATTTGCCATGGGTTTCGGGCGTGATTAGGTGGTTTTATTCACTGTTGGTTTTGTATTGGACACGACAACAACAAAAATCTTCCCACCCACCGCCGCCCTGTGTGGACATGTGAGAAGGAAGTAAAATATAATTATGTGTGACAGTAATGAGATAATGACCTGTATAAATACAGATATATTTTATCTACTACATGGTAGTGTGTTAAATAATAGCTAATTAAAGCATTTAACTGTCTGTAAGTTTAAAAGAAAAATCAAGATTTATGCTCCCTGTAGATAAGGAGGGAGGAATAAAGAGTTGACGCCTTGATCATTAAAATTACATGTGACTTGCAATTAATTTCCCTTTCTCAGATCTTCATATTTACAATGTACACTGTTTAATTAGATCATGTGTTCAATATGTTGCTACATAAAATTTATATAATTGTTCTGTATCAAACTTTTTAGAATGATAGTTCAAGAGGGAAAGTAAGTCGTCAAAACTATATATATGTACAGGAATTGACAATCGTATTGTTACATGCAGGCACAGGTCCGGTGTCATCAAAAACAGTAAAGTAGTCTTTTATAAGGTCAAAGACTTCACACAGTAAAAAAAAGAAAATAATGCTGGGTTTTGAATTATCTTTTCTGTATTTATTTATTATGATATATGTATATGTCATAGAATGCTAACATTAAGACTTGATCCCTTGTAACTTCAGGTAGACCACCTGTTGAAGAGTCTCAGGAATTCCACTTGGGAGCGTGGGATCTGTATGCACCAGTACCATAATTTATTGTTGAGTTTCCAGCCATGATATTTGATGAATAATCCACGGGTTCGGGGTCAAACGCTCAGAATTTAGCCTCGGTGGCGGCCACCAGAGTGCAAGTTTGGATCACATTTGGTTTTGCTAAACGAGATTTTCTGCGCCTTTGGTCGTTGTTTCGCTAGAGTCTTGGGTTGGGTAATTCAGCTCGATTAGAGAATCTCCTATTATATATTTGGCAATTATACGGCTGAGATTTTCTGCGCCTTTGGTCGTTGTTTCGCTAGAGTCTTGGGTTGGGTAATTCGCTCGATTAGAGAATCTCCTATTATATATTTGGCAATTATACGGCTGAGAATTTGTTTGTTTGTTTGTTTGTTTATTTGTTGTAGGTACTGGTGCGGGTCTTAAACAAAAGTCAATAAATGGTTATCGTGTCTGATTGCCAACATGCATGCAAATTTTGCGTCCGAGTGTTTTCAATTTCTCTGTCTTGGGGTAAATAGTGGTATTATCAAAACGAGGTTCCTGTTTTGTAGAAAAAGTATGATCATTTATGGTCAAATAGATCAACTCAAACTAAATTATCAATATGAGGTGAAGTTGAACGTCAAAAATATTTTTACAGCAACTTGTTGCCTGTCCATTTAAGAAAAATTCACATATAAAAACAAGTTGCCAAAGGTCTATGACCCGATTATTATGTCACATTTCAAGTGTGCTCGATCGGGTCATTCTGCTGATGAAGGCTGTAGTAGCAATAGATGAAAATTACGGAGGTAAATATTTTGTATTGAGATCAAGAGTTTAAATCTTTCTGTATAAAAGCAGAATAGGTTTATATAGCTGATACTTGGAGAAAAATAAGAACAGCATAACAAGTGGTTCTCAAAAATGTACCTGAGACTTGTACGAGTCATTACACTGAGACCCAAAGCGGAAGTACGATTTGGAAATAAGGCTTCCTCTAAAAGTCCCTAAATCAAACACTACAGAGACACAAGTAGAATTTGATAGCAGGTCATGCACATATCCTAAACAATACAAGTTCTTGAGATGGTGAGTATTGTACATCAGAAGTTGTTGATGTTACCTGGACTGATAGGAAGGACTTAGTGGATTCGTTTTGATATGTGACACAATCAAGGGAAATGAGTCGGATGTCGCTAATATTGATTTTGAGCTATAGACCTTTTCATACTGAGTAATTCCGATAAAACCCAAAGCATGAAATAATTTCTCTAGTCGCGCGCCCGTCGCGCACGCATAAAAGTACCTCTTCAGTATCATGTACAGTGTGAAGTTCCAATGTGTAACAGGCATCATAACTACGATGAACTTTCGACTGTCAATTTAGGGACGAGAGAGGTACTTTTGCCAATGATACTCAACGTGCAATTGAGCGTGTGGTTGTAGCGCGTTGTATACTGACTATGGAAGAGGTGATGAACGTAAACAAACACGTTCTGGAAAAAAATTTAACTGACGAAAAATTACGGACATTATCCATTTCTTTCCATTAGTATCTTATTGTGAAAAACCAAGTAGCTGAGGTGTTAGCTCAATATGCTAGGAAAATATTTCTGGGCGATGACCCATGTTCAAATTGGCTTAATAAGCTGTATTTTCGTGCAAAAGGGTGTCGTAATTCATGACATTTATTGTCTGCCAGTTTGGGTACAATTTGACCCCCTAGCTAACTAAATAAATATCGCGGTTTTCCGAACTTTTCCGATCTTGATATGAAAAGGTCTATTGGCAAAGAAAGTGTCAAAATTCTTTTGTTTTATATTGTTTTCAGCGATTGACAAATTGATGTAACTTTGCAAAGGAAAGTCATATCAACGTGGGGTTTTCAGTTTCAGAAAGCTCTAAATGTCCTCTATAGAAACATAATTGTAAAACTTGTTTTCGACCAGAGTCAAAATGTGACTCATTCCCCTTGATCATATCACATATGTGCAATGCAGGTCATAGCTAGGAGCAGGGGTCAAGTAGGGAAGTGGTGTAATCCTACACTCTAAATTTCAAGGATTTAAAATAAATCCCAAGGGACTGTGATTAGGGACCAATCAAGTGTTAGATTTAAAATTAAATCTTTAAGATTTAAAATTAAATCTTTAAGATTTAAAATTAAATCTTTTAGATTTAAAATTCAAATCCACAAGATTTATTTTAAATCTAAAATTGATTGGTCCCTAACTACAGTCTTACGGATTTATTTTTAAATCCTATAATTTAGAGTGTAGCCAAAGTAGTAAAAATAGTTCCAGCAGACAACATAGAATTTCAGGTAAAATTAAACCAAAAATTGAAATTGTTTTTTCTGGTTATATTCACTTGCCAAAAGACGACTGGAGTGCCATTGGTGCAATTAACTTGTAAGATCTATGGTGCTCTTTGAGCAATTAATTTACCAATATTATTAATCAGTAGCATAAAGACAATTGGTGTGACCCAGAGCAAATATAGAATAGGGCCCTACATGTCTCTTTCTATGAATGATCAATTTTGTGTGATCATGATTATTGTTTACTACAGATGACTTTTTGAGCATATTTCTACTGATGGTTACCCCGGTGGGGTCACTCTCTGGCAGGGGGGACACGTAGGACCGTTACCACAAGTACAAATTACCCCCTTTTGCAGTCGATTTCAAGGACAAATCATGAAATTTTACCCCCTTTTTTACTTCAGAACAAGGACAAAATGGTACTCTGAAACACCCCTATTTTTTAGATTCCGAGGACACATTTGCAATTTTGACCCTATTTCAACATTTCAAGGACGAGGCTTTATTATTATGATATGAATCTAGATGCTAAGGCTACGCACAAAATAAAACCGAGAACAATATTGATCACGGGATGAGTACGAAGTAGGAAACCAAATTTATTCCTGTGATTTAATATCGATCTAGCCAGCTATCCACGGATCGGGAGAAAATAATAAGAACCCTTTTTTAATTTTATGCGGACATTTGTGCGATAAAACACCCCTATTTTTCCAATTTCAAGGACAATTTTGTCCGCGGACACGCCCTAAAAATGACCCCTTTTTCCGCGATTTTGGTAACGATCGTGCGGTCAGTATTGCAAGTTGAGTGACCCCACCGGGATGGTTACAACCAAATGGAGTTATCAATTCTGTCACAGTATATAACACTATTTCACAGTCAAGCTGTTGAATATTTTGTCTGAAATTGTTTTGATCAAATACACTTGATCTAATGTCACTTTGTCCACATACACTTTGTCAAAATCATCACCATCATTTGTTTTACAGTGATTCCTGTTCTTCATAAGGGTTGCTATCTCATAGATGCAGTGGCAGCACTACCGGGGGGGGGGATTTTGCGCAAAATTTGTTGATTTTCCCCGTGAAATTCACTTTGCTTGTAACTTTGCTTCTTGAGGTGACATTGGATTCAATGTGGTGTCATAATGTGCAGGATTAGATAGTGCATCTATTAAAAAAACAAATTTACCCCAATATTATTCAGTTTTGAAATTGTGATTATTTTTCCAAGTGTAAGGATATTTTATTGGCGCAGTATACTTTGGATCAATATCCATTGGCCAAATTGTGTTTGAATGAAGGGCAAAGAGTAGAGATACCATACATTTGATAAAAATATTAAATTTGGTTTGGAAACTTAATTTCAACTTTGGCCCCCTTGTAATAGGCATCAATTATTCAGTTTTTGTTGCTGTACCAATAAAGCTCAAAAAAATTCACAAAAGCTTTCATCAGCCACACAAGACGCTTAGCGTACTTCGTGTAGGTGCTGATCCACGATGAGTCTCACCTTTTGTTTACTATGTTTCTTATCAAATCCTCATATTAATTTCAAAATAATGCATCCCATATCATCTAGGGGCAAATCAAGTTATGTTTCTAGAATAATAATGCAAAGCGGGAAAAAAATCAAAATTAATTTCTCACAGACCGAATAAAAAACTTGCACTTATTTTTGAACCATCAATTCATCATCCTGGCTAATGCCGTCAATAAACACCACCATGGGATCTATCATATACATTCAGTAGGTAGGAACTTCTTTTGTAAGTTTCAATTAATTGTTGAATTCTTTACCTCCTTTCTCTGGTGCATACAATTGGTTGAGAGCTTAGAACCAGAAGGCCATATATCTGCAATAGCTACCCCGTAGATATTTTGATAACTTCAGCATTCTATATTATACAATTATTAAACTATGACACCTGGCAGCTATTGCAGATAGGATTTTCTTTCCCTAAACCTTCAAGTTATTGGTGTCACTTAGAATATATTTCAAGTAGAATATAACCGATAACTTCCCCCAAGAATAAATTGAAACTTGCATTTATTTTTGGATCCACATTTGTCATGTTTTGTTAAATAAGATCGGATCATAGACAGTCAAGTACGTAGTAATTATTTCATACTTGTGACAGATATTGATGCCTCTCTGTTCCCTCAAACTATGGAAAGTATTACATTGTACTGTGATGATTCCCACTAAGACCATCTTGCACTTAATAAATTGCGCTCAGAATTTATCATCCTCAATAAATGGTTTCCACGGTAACACAAACACCTTGTGATTTATCATGCACAAATACAAGCAAAAGATGCCTTAATATACTTGGCAAGGTTACTTACTGTGCTAGGGCGATCAGTTAGGAAAGTATTTTTTCAATACCCAACAAATGTGCTTATTTTGGATCCTCAGTTTTTCATCCATTCTATTAATGGTTTCATAAATAATATTTTTAAGTGGCCTTCAGCAAGCAGACAGAGTTGATGTTAAATTCATGGTTGTCAAAGCTATATGCAGTCGTCAAAGTTGTATATTTCGCCTGGGAAAATATTCCTGAAATGGTCTATTTACTTCGAAGACTGTAAAATCTGAGATGTTGAAACTTTACTGGGATAATGACAAAAATATGAGCTCTCTTCTGATACCAAAATTTCAGTTTTGATACAGAAAAATGGAGGATGAGACTGACGATCGGATCACACCCCTTAAAACATAATTGGAGTCTGTCTCCCTTTTGCACTGCTCATCTCACAGAGAGTTCTAATATTCTCTCACATCATTCCATCATGAATACCCATATGACAAAAATAAGAATATGCCAGTAGAAATTCTACCTCACTCCCAGTTTTATGCATAAGATGGGTATATGTGTCAAGTAGCATCTCATTAAATATTATCAAAGGACAGCTGAAATGGCAATACAAACTAAGTACATTACACCCTTTGGGGGATGACATTGAATTTGTGGAACCAATTTACCATAGCCCTGCACAAACACACCGCCACGCTGTTATAGGGTGTTCAAAAACTGCAATGGGAAGGCAGAAATGAGGAGTAGCCCACATAGACACATCCACATGTTACAATCACAGAGTTCTCTACTATCAGCGTGTTTAGGCCAAAAAAAATTGTTTGGTTGCCCTTCCATTTGGAGGGTCGGTAGGTCATTTTTTCAACTTTTTTTCATGGACTCTTCTCGATTTTTCTCCATTTTGAAAAGGCTAGTATTGACAAATGCTTGATCATTTTATGGTAAAATATTGTGTGTTTTTGGACTGCATTTAAATGGAAATACTTCTTGTTTTCAATCAAATATGCATGTAATAAATAAAATGAGTGAATAACAAATATAAAAGTCCTTGATTCTGTCCAAATTTAAGGTTTCTTCTAAAAAAGTGATTGAAAAAAAAAAACCCAACTCAAGATTTCCTATTTTTTGGGTCGGTCGGTTGAGAGCAACCAAACGTATTTTTTTTAGCCTTATACGTACTGAGCACATCGCGTTACCGTGCTTTCACCTTCACCCACATTTTAATCCTCTCACCTTCATGGATCGTTTCTACTGTCCTGTAAATGCAGGGTAACAATTCATTTAGTGGGGAAGGAGGAAGTCCATAAAATAGTTTTTGTGATCTTCAAGATCAGATTTTGAATGCTTGTGCACTGCATGTATTGTATTATAGTAGGCTAACTTCCGGTGTCACCCGCAAAATTGTCACCCAAACTGTTTCTACTGCGAACGCTACTGCGTATTCACCACTATTAACTATCTCGAAAGGTGGTTGACGAATTCACTTGCATCACCCCGCATTCACCATCACCCGATCTGTTTCTGCTGGGGCTATTACCGCGTATTCCTCGCATCACCCAGAATTCCCTCTAATTTGCCCGCATCTGTTTGAAACATGCTGTATGAGGCAGTTGAGATTGGATTAAACATTTCCTTTCTCTTCACCCCAAGTCTGACAGTAAAATTGTTCCTTTGATTGTTGGGAGTCAGGCCTTTTTTTCCTACTTCTTTAACTTCAAATCTGTTTCTCACTTTTCTTTCCATAAAGGCCAGCATGCTTATAATATGTGATGCGATCAAGCAAAATCAGTCGGAATTCGGAAATATTGATTTTGAGATATAGCCAAATAAAGGAAGTATTTCCTTTTGTTTCTTCCTGTTTTGGAAACTCTTTAATTGCTCATATCTTTGGAACTGGTTGTTCAATTTCAATGGGGTTTTCTGCAAAATCCAGCTTTGTAAATGTTTTTTACTATCCTGTAAGAAACTGAAAATTTATTATTGCCGAGTTTCGACTGATTTTGCTTGATCGCATCACATATAGACTTTTTAGCCTGGTTTGAGCATTTTGTTTGAGCCTGGTCCCATCAGGACCCAAGTGCGTTTCCACATGGAGCAACTATTTAAACAAACATATAGCTTGAAGAGTAAATGAGTGAAAAGTAATTGAGGAACTTGTATTACAAATGAATATATAAATCTTTGATTTATCAGGATTTCTTGGATTCATAAGTAAAAGTTCTCAAATAAAATCCAGACTTTGTATTTTTATAGCAGTGACGTTCTACATCCGTTCAGGATGTTTTCCCAAACTAATCTGAGAAAACAGTTAGTTGAAGAAAACATCCGGAAAGGATGCGAAATGTCACTGCTATAAAAATAGAAAGCTTGGATTTAAAATGAGAACTTTTACTAACAAATAAATACACCATTGTCATATTATTCATAATATCAATTAAAATTACATTTCCCATACAAATTTCTGCACTAAATAAATCAACTGCTCAGTGCCAGAAGTGGGTAAGTGCAACAGCTGCCATGTGTAGCTGCCATGTGTAGATGAGTACAATATACTGGTGGAAATTGCCAAATAATCACAGGGCAGCCATTGCACTAACCCACTTCTGGCACTGAGCAGTCAAAATGTTTATCAAGGTATTTGAATATCTAACAAATAACGCCTTCTTTTACTTTCTTTATTTTATTATTTAAATCATCCATTAATTCAGCTATTTATCAATCATTTGTTGAAGTATTTTGCCTTCCACACAAAAATGGCAATAAATCAAATTATTGTTGCAACCCACTTTTGCTCAGTAGCTGTCCTCCCTGACAAATTGCACATTTTTGGCCCTGGGGGAACTACTATTGTTATAAGAGGTACATTGTTGACATGAAGAAATCAAATCAATTGAGGCTTTGTTAATTGCTGATCTTACAGACCACTTAAAAAATGAAGGCATTTATATTGATGGATTAATAGAACTTCAGATAGATTAATAGAACTAAAGAAGATTGTTAGACAAGATTATCCTTGCATGTTGACGACACCAGTCTGTATTAAAGATATTTCTTGGGTACCCTGAATTCACAAAGGCAGGAGCTCTCCCTGACAAGAAACACACATCTTACCAGGGGGAGTGACTACAAATGTTATGGTGGGACATTTATTTTCCTACTGCAATTTGTTTCCTGTTTTTATTTTAAATTACTTAACAAGTGTTTTTGTTGATGGTGGATAAAGGGATTTTCCTGGAGGGGGAGGATCCAGGCATTGCTGAAAAAGTGCAAGTTGTAGCAAATTAGTATTTAGACAGGAGGGTGGAGTGGGGGAAAGTATACGATTGGGGGAGGGGAAATCCATCTATGTTTCACTCTGGCAAATACGCTACAAAAAACCCACAATCCAAATGTGTTTGAACACCTACTCTAATGTTCATGTTCTTCTTAGCATAGTGCGCACGCTATATGAGTCACTGGAAACTTATGAATTATAATAGTGTTGTCTCAATGTTCATCTTACGCGTACCCCCTCCCCTTTCCCCACCAAACAATGTTGGGAGAAGATATGATGAAGATGAGCATATTGGGCACGCCAACATTGTACGAGGGTAAGAGGGGGACCATTTCCAATATTTCTAAGATTGCAGATGTTTCTGCTTTTCTAAAAAGCAGATGTTGATGAATTTCCCTCAAATCCAAATTGGGATCCAAATACATCCTTGACTTTCCCTGTCATAACTTACCCTTTTGCACCCTGTATCTACAATTTCTAACATGCCTCAGTCCCTATAGTTTCCATAGTTGTTAACAATATAGCAGCAAAGCACTTGACTTCCACTGTCTCCTGTGTAGCCTGCTATGTAAAGCCTATAATGCCATCATTTTATCTCACAAAATAACACATTTTTACATTTTTGTTTGTCAGCGCTCTTATTGAAGCACCACTATATCACTACTAGGACTGTTTGTATGTCATCTGTATGTGCTATCATACAGTTTTAACAGTGATATGAAAATATTAAAAAATAATAATTTGTGTGGAATTGTTTTGTCTGGAATTTTTCCTACAAAAAAATACTGGTTGATATGAGAATGTTAAGGGTTCAAAAGCTAGTGTAAATACTTTGATAAAAAGCTGATAATATGAGCTATATGTGGCAAAATTCAGTTTGAATGTGATTGAGTTTTTTACCATAGGGACATGGATGATGAAAGCATGTAATTTTGAGGTATGCTTGGGTATCCCTGAGGTGGGTTGTCTATGCTGTGAATGACCAGCTATTGATGTTCACTGGATGTTGCATAAGCAATTCCCAGCAAATACAAAATGGTTTTAAAAAACGTTTTAAACAGGTTATATTTTGAGTTTTGGTTAAGCATAAAGGTTAGCAAATATTTCAAACTGTTGCGATTTGGTAGTTCACAGTATCTTGAGAATGGTAGTGAGCTTTGGCAAAAATTGCATTGATCATTTCATAGTGAGTGTGTAGAAGAATTCAAATATCACAGATATATTTTTTAGGTCCTGTGGTTGTTGAGTTATGTTGGAAAGAGGGCTGAAAAAACAACACTTTTGTAAAACGTACATAACTCATTCACAATAAATCAAATAAGTTTTCAAAGTATATGATATGTAGAATGAACTTTGCAAAACATCAAAGTGTTATTGTTCAATAATATTTTGATTTAGATAATGAAAATCTGTGTTTTTTTCTGCTTCTGAAGCATGCCGATCCTTCAAGAATTCTGTGACCGTCTGAACAAGTCTATCATCTCAAATACATTATTTGAACCCTTTTTTCAATTTATCATTGAAAACATTCAAAATCCAGGTCAATCTACTTAGGCTTCTTGTTCTTCCGTATAAATGAAATCAAACATAGCAAATAATACGCAATTTCATATAGCCTAAAACATTATGGTACAAATGTGAACAATGACAAGCACACAGAAATCAATCAGGGAGCCAAGGGTGTTTTTGACGGAGTTCATTCACTCTTGCTCCGACTGCCTGGACAATTGCTCAAACCTTTATTTAAGACGGATGTTGAGATTGCTGATCCTAAGATTGGCACATTGTTTGCATACGAGTCATATGAAGTTTATTTAGCAGAAATGGCAATTTTACAAAGACAAGATGAAGCCTTGAAAGGATGTGCTTGAAGCCTGGGAAGCACTTACAGTGAGCTTAAGCTAGCCATGGCCCCCTACACTACAGGTGATTTCACAACTGACCATATGGCTACCCCAGACACGAGCCAATCCTACCTAAAAGCGGGCAGCCTTATTTCTATAGATCTGCTGCGCATTCAAATTGCATTGTATTGTATTGTAATTTCATTTGTTTCCATGCTAATTATATTTACACAACATGAACTCATGTGTTTTCAAGCAAATTCGCCGATAATAGGTGATCAAAAGCGATCGGAATGTTTCAAAAGTACAAATCACAATCAGCTTACTTCATATGAGATGATCTTTGGAAAAATACGGCATAATATGTCATGATGCTTGCGGAATGCCATGCAGCACTAAAAATTCGCTGTCAGTTTCTTATCCACTCACTACGTCCTCGCAAAAGCTTTGTGTTGATTACGTAATGTGTTATGGCAAAAAATTGCAATAAGTACAATGAAATAATGAGTAGGGCGGTTTCTTCTTCATCTTACGGAACAGTATTGTTCTATAACAAAACCTGGTTGCTCTACCTATGGCGCTCTAGCTGAAATAAATGTAAACCTGTATTTTAGCTAGAGTATCTTGAGCTAGGCTACCCTGATTTATGAATTTCCATTCATTTATAGGTTCATCAAATATCGATGTGTCTTATATCAGGTCAGTACTTCTTGTAAGCCTATGTATCAAAACATATCAAAACATTAAGAATGATGGGAACCCTGGTTGCACTAAGGATCGAATTTCTGCACAATCATGTTATTCATAGCGAAAATTGAATTTTTTTTTTTTTTACATCTATTGCATTTTTATTTTTGCTGTCCATTGTACTACTTTTCACAAAAATCCATGGTAAGCTTAAATCGGCTGGAAGTCGCATGAAATAAATCTTGCTTCCGACTCCGAGTTCAAATTCAATATAGCAGAATTGTTAATTAAAGATTTGAGAAAATCATATTTTTGCATCAAAATGTACTTACAGATACAATTCATCCCAAATTTACAACTAATAAACCATGGCAACATGGATACTGCCATTTTGAATTTTTATATCCTGGAAACGGAACCGTAAGTAAGTTTCACTTCATAATGGGAAACATGTTTTGTTCTTGCAATCTTTAGAAAACAAATTGTGCAAAGGTCTGCTCCTTTAGATACACTTAATCAATCTGCATCCAGTATGCAGCAAAGAACGAGCATGATCATGACACACTATTTTTACATTTGCCTGATTAAGTTGCGTGGTTCAGCCACCTGCATGCAAGGTATAGGCCTATAACCTACTAAAAGGATATATGCATGCAGGTTAAGATTGCTACATTATAATGCACAATTTTACTCTACATCTTGTGTGACATGAACAAGAAATAGGATGGGGCCCAATATATATGGATGCAGTGTTCATATAATTGAAGCTACATTGCAAAACCATATGAAGAGCTTTGTTTCAAAACCCCTTACATCCACTTTTGGCCAAATTGAGTTATTGGCATAATATTATAGTGTGGGTAAAAATACACATTTTGGTGGTTGTTTGACCTTCATACTACCTTCCCTTCCGAGTTATCGCATATTTCCCGTTTGGGAAATCTTAGGAATTTCCGAAATCTGAACTTAAAATGAATATAGAATTGTTTTGTTTTAAATTTTTGATGTATAATGGTAGCCTGGAATGTTCTTTACCTATTAAAACCAAAAGGAACTGTTTTTGGTCACTATGTTTGAAAAAATCATTTTAATTAACAAAAGGTGTAGCTTCGGAAATACCCCAAAAAAAATTTAATTAAAAATTCATAATTAAAAAAGTAAATGAGATATTTCAATTTTTCTTTTTGATTTTCAAAGCATTAGTCAAGTTACATAATGTAGTGCAAACAAATGGGCTCAAATTTGATTGCAAAGGTGGTTTTCTAGAAAAGGGTGAATTTATTTTGTTGCAAAACCCTTACATCCACAAAAGGTGCGATATAAAATAAATAATAAAATAAATAGGAAGCCTTGAAAATTGTCCCAAACCTATTCTTTTAGTTTCTATTCATCAACACTTTATCCAATCCCAAATTGAATCAAATCGAACAAGTAATACTTGCACAATTAAAAAAAGCTGTTTTTCTCAAAAAGTCAAAAGTGGATGTAAGGGGTTTTGCAACAAAGCTCTTCATATAAGTATACCAATTATTATTTACTGTACGTAAATGAACAGTTATATTAGGGCGTATAAAAAGCCTGGGAAGGATGAAAAGTTTGGGAATTTAGAACATCCCTAGCTGTTTTCCCTGTTTCTTAACCCTCTTCATGCAGACGACTGCAGACGATAAGTTTCAAATTTTCTTTAAAAATTCAGAATTGTACATTTGCATGACCATATTTGGAATCAGCATGAACAATGCATTACAATGAGTACAAACAAGCTTAGTATTGGTTCAGTGGTTCTTGAGATAGCTTTTGATATTTTCAGAAAACATCTCAAAATGAGTGACTTTTTATATTAAAGGCTATGGCTAGCATGCCAAGCATTAAAGAAGTGGGTTTGATTGACAGTCTCATCACCAAATCGCCTACTTCCAGCATTGGATAAATTGGACCATGCTCCTTAAAAGTGCATATGCATGTGGATATACTATCTACTGAGGATACCAATTTTGAAGCCATCTTTGTTACCTATAAAAGATGCATGATGTTCATGACTGAAGTTGACATTAGATCATAGGGCCAGACTATATATCACATAACTCACTTGGAGAAGTATAATCAAACATAAGCACCAGAGCTTGACACTAGACTTTGTCTTACACATGAGAGGGTAAGCGTACTATCTGTATAAATATCACCAGTTCAAACACTAGACTTTATGTCAAACTTAAGAATTGCTTCTTGAAAGCAAAAACGTGACAAAGAATGGTTCTACACTGTAGTAAGAATTTTATTTCAATGAACACAGCTGCCAACAGCTGTATGCAATGCGACTGTGGTCAAATTTCAAAATACAACGCGAACACATGACCTTGAATACTTAATGAAAATACTAACCAATCAAGAGTGAGTTGGTTCACTTCCACGCAACATACACCCGAGCGTTCACCACAAAGTGTACATGGACAATCGTCACGCTGTTGGCGGCTGTGTTCATTCAAATTTCTATAGTCCTTGCAAACAAAAAGAAATTGCTATATCAAGAAACAAAAAGAAATTGCTATATCAAGTTGATAAAAACATGCTATCTACTGAAGATAGCATAGTGTTCTCTTGAATAAATTCATCAAGATTGTTCCATGAAACTGCATTTTTTCATATACTAGTCCAAGTTAAACACACTTATGTGCAGAAAATGTGTTTAACTTGGACTAGTATATGAAAAAATACACAGCATAGTGTTCTGGACTATACAATACAAACAATAACATGTTATCTACTGAAGATAGCACAGTGTTCTGGAGTATCCCATACAAAGCAATAGCATGCTATCTACTGAAAATAGCAGTGTTCTGGATTATACAATACAATGCAAAAACATGCTGTCTACTGAAGATAGCGCAGTGTTATGGACTATACCAAACAGTGCAATAACATGTTATCTACTGAAGATAGCATCATGTTCTAGACTATACCATACAAAGCAATAACATGCTATCTACTGAAGATAGCAATCTTCAGCACAGTGTTCTGGACTACACCATACAATGCAAAAAACATACAATCTACTGAAGATAGCATAGTGTTCTGGACTATACATACAAAGCAATAACATGCTATCTACTGAAGATAGCAATCTTCAGCACAGTGTTCTGGACTACACCATACAATGCAAAAAACATACTATCTACTGAAGATAGCATAGTGTTCTGGACTATACATACAATGCAATAACATGCTATCTACTGAAGATAGCACAGTGTTCTGAACACATATGTTGTCCATGGATCGCTAATTCTCTCTGCTCTTATTATGAATTGTTGTTTACTGGCATTGGAACATGTTATATGTTATGTATTCTCAGGTTTAATACACAAATGAGATGTTCCAATTCAATATGCCAATCAGGACCTTGCTTCCATGTTCACACACTTACATTTCACATTCACAATATAATGTTAAAGAATTGTAATAGACGCACATTTGCGGTCATCACCCTTCGGTTGTGGACCAGTGATCTATGGCAAGTGTGTCTATCTGTTCTGTTGAATCATGTCTTCATATGGGGAGCGAGTTGGCAGCGGTAGTTCCTCGCCTTGCACCACTGAGGTCCCGGTTCAGCCCTGGCGCGCCCAAGGACTCATGTGCACTTGGTTTATCCCGATTCCATGCTCGCTCTCGCAGGTTTTCTCCGGGATCTCCGGTTTCCTCCTGTATCGCAAAAATCGGTGATTAGTTGTTTGGTTATCAAAACCTTCCTTCACCCAATGGAATTTGGGAAGCTGCACAGATAATTGGTGGATGTTACAATCTAAATGCGGATAGGTGTGCGCCGTTCGGCAGCAACATAGTTGATGCGATCTGATTGTGATGATTCACCATTGCAGCGAAATTACAGCACTTTGAGTCCTCTAAGATCTGGAGAAAGGCGCTTTATAAATCCAAAATTTATATTTATTTATTGTACCCTAGAGCATGTTGGATATAGGTTAAATAGGAGGTGCGTCGGCATCCTCTATTGCCATGTAGTGGTATATAGAGAGCACTGTGTTTGCAGAAGCAGGACAACACAACTTGGTATCTGTGCCACATTACGATAGTGTTTCTTCTCAAGATGTCATGTGATATCAGATAGAGATCATGTGATATATGAGAAAGGTCATGTGATATTAGAGACTGCTAAGTGGTGTCAAGTTTAAACCAATGAGAATGATACCTTGTATGTAGCAATGTATGTTCAATATATTTGTTTCAAAAACATTTGAATTCTCTGACACAATTTAGTCTAAACAAAATAAGAAACAAGTGCCTAGAACTGGGCTTATAATCTCCTATCTGCTGTCCAAATCTAGTTTGTTTGTTTTCGGTCATGACTAGCGATGTTGTTAGAAATTCACTTGAAATCAAGCGGTTGCAATTTGACGCTTTGTCACACTTGCTTTTTCTGATCGTAATATCAGCAATTGCTTTTACGATCAACTGAGGGATGTAAACAAGAAACTCTTTAAAAAAGCTCCTTCTGATGACTTAGCATGATATGGTACATGTTACATGCATTTCTAAATTTATGTTGCCTTTGTGTTAAATATATAGGCCTATGCATGTATTTTTGAGAAAGCAATTGAATGGGGATCATAACTGTTCTTCTAAACATTTGTATCTGTCATAAATGTGTTATTATGGAGTATATCTTCAGAGCCGGGATAGTCCATATCTGAGTCCATATTTGAAATAACGATGCTATATTTGGTTATGAATGTGTAAATCACAGAAGGGCATGTTTATCTTACACAAGCCAATGTAGGATTTTGGCCTTTCAATAATGTTTTAAGGGGCACAAAGCCATCCAGGGTTGCCAACTGATTTAGTAGCCCAATTGGGCTACTTTTAGAGACTTTCATCACTACTTTTGAGCACTTCCTGTCCAATGGTTAATGGTTACTTTTTGACATTGGCTTCAGCGACTTTTGGTAATTCCTGTCCCCTATAAACCAATGGTTTAAGAGATATTGGGCTACCTTTCAGTGAGTTGCCCCACAATTTGGTCTTAATACCTTTGGCAACACTAATGCCATCATGCCTTCTACTCCCTACAGCAATGAAAACTCTGGCCTATTTGTTTGTCATTGACACACATATATAGCAATATACAAGAATATGTTGAAAAATTCATACACAACTAACATGGATTTACGGCAAGGTGACTAGCACTGACTGCAAGGATACATTGCTGTTCAATTTGATCAACTAAAAGACTTGATGCCTCTGTACTGCCGAATCTTATAAAGGACATTTAGGACTCAGGAGGCTGATTTTGTCCCCATTTTGCTTTGGGTTGTTGGTCTTTTTGCAATCTATCTATACTGTTTTACATAATGTACATACGGGTACATGTAGCTAAAAACTACCACCAAATCTAAAATAAGATCATTCATCATATTGTTCATTGGCAACAAATGAAAGCATCAGAAAATGCTCACTTGTTTTTGGCTCATCTCATATTCAATTTTTAACCAACTTGCTTGATCACATCACACACCTTGCCAGAATCCAAGATGAACTTTTGTTTTCAGAATTCTTTAAAAGGCTACTATTTACTGAAAATTCCATCTAAATTTATTAATTTATTAATTTGGTTTTTGAAATGAATAAAAAATCAATAAACATTGAAACATAAAAATAATTCCATAAATTAGACTTAAAATTTCTGATTTGGTTATTTACATGTTGACTAAAACAATCAAATAGAAAGAAATATCTCAAAATCAGTTACAGCAACAAAATACTATTTGACTTCATCATGTCAGCATTGGGCTATTCTAGTTGAAATCCACACACCCCCTATGAAAGACATGACCTTAATCTCCAAACAGGGAGTGTGAATTTCAAATGGAGTTACCTGAATGGGCGACTTCGTTTGAAATATACACCCCCTGTGTGGGATATTAAAGTCATGTCTTCAATAGGGGGTATATGGATTTCAACTGGAACAGCCAAATATTTGACACATTTGTGACGTTACATGTCAAAAGGAGACACTTTTGGGCAGGTTATCAATTTTGAGCTTTTTACATATCTTAAATATAGAGATATTTTGCTCCACAAGGCCGTTTTCCCCAATGAAATTTGACATTCCTAAGCGAAGATATTGAGTTTGTAAGTAATGGTATTACAAAATTGGAAATTGAGATATCGGTGTTTAAAAATATTATTGACAATGTTGAGAGTAGGAATTACCTTGAAAAATGTCTCAAAAAATACAAGATGCCAGTTATATTCCGGTCTGAAACTATCAGACAATATTTTTAACATTGATAACATCACAAATTCACAACAAACCCAAATTGTGAAAAAATCACCCCGGGCAGATTTTTGGCTATTTCTCCATTTACGATCCTGCCCAAAAGTGTCTCCTTTTGACATGACACGTCACATTTAGAGCAATTATTCACTCCAGTAGATGCAATCTTTATATCTGATATAGATTACCTGTCTCCTCTACATTGCATTTCTCATTACTGTCAGCATTTACACAACACAATAATTATTGACATCTTACAACCTTTTTTTTTTGTATAATCTTTCAAAAAATCATAAAATTTGATTTCTTTTCATGTCAAAAATGTCTGTTATTTTAAGCAGCTTCTACAAAGCCTACAACTTTATCCTCATCACATCACTCAGCCCACATCTGCAAATTTTACAAATCACCAGAAATCCAAATTCTCTTGCATAATCATGAAATATTTATGTCTCAAATAATGTGCCTCACCACGATGGATGGTTTACATCTTTTCTAATACTAGAGCTGAATTTTCAATCAATACATGATTATTATGGCATTTTAAGGAGCTCTATTTGTAGCGAGAGCAAATATCTTCCTCAGACACCTTGAAAGTAATTTAAATCTTGGATGATATTGACAAAGTACATATCCTACAACTGTTTCCTAGTCAAATATCATTACAAAGATACCATGAAGTGGTGGCAAGGGGTGATTTGATATGCTGGGAGAGAAGTAGTCCCAACCTGCTCCCAACTGTTCAATATCTTTCCGAACCCATCAACCATGTTTTGGGTGCCATATCGGGATGGGCTGGTTGGGAAATTTCAGGATTCTGAAGTGCCTCCCTTGTCTACCAAAAACTTTTTTAATTTCTCAGCAAATTTCCTTCTTGAAATATTTTAAAGTGCATGTTCTTTCCCTGAATTTGTGACATTTGGGAATAACATTGACGCAGTACAGTGCAAGCTGCAAATCGGCAGCAAACTGTACACACATGAATATAGCCTTGACACAATCCTAACCAGCAGTGTCAATTAATGCCAGCCAAAAAGCCTGCACTTTGGGCACAAGAAAACACTTTGGCAAATTGCACTAAACTCTTCCCCTTCTTGATTATACTTCTATCCACTGACTTACATAAGCAAATGGAATTGATTAGATTCAACAAAAAGCATACTACTTGAGACGGTCTAAGCTCTTGTCTTTTTTTCGTTCCCATTTTCTATACCTTTTTCTATAAATCTGAGTCTGTTGATATGTATGCATCTATTCTAGTTCTATTTCCCTTCCCTGTCTCCATAACTTAATACCTCCGTCTCACATTCTATCTCTGGCTTTATACTTGTCTAGTCTGAGTCTTTTCTCTAGTTATTTTATCTCTCCCCCCTCCCTCTCTCTCTCTACCTATCTCTCTATTATGTACTTCTAGATTTCTATTATGACTGTCTGTCTGTCTGTCTGTTCTCACATATGCTTGTGTGCCTTTTTTTTTAGTACAAAACTAGCTTGTGTGTCGATTTTTCTTGTGTGTCTAGGCACAGAAGTAAGATCTTGCAGGGGGTATAGAGGGGGTGTAGAGGTCATTTTAAAGGTTTTGAAAAAGGCACACAAGCAACAATCAGTGACAACAACAAAAAAGACACACAAGATGGAAAAAAAGACATACAAGAGGTCCGTCGGGTCAAAAAGACACACAAGAAAAGTCACACAAGTCTCACAGACACACAAGTATACCGGGGGGAGTATGTGCGTTTGTAAATGCCGTCAAACGAGGACCTACATATGGATACACACCGTAAAACGAGGACACACCTCCAAACGAGGACGTCCTCGGTTTGAAACTATGCCCAGGATGACGTAAATGATGCAAATATGCATATAAGATAGCATATAAGATAGGTCCCCATAGCGGGTATAGGACGGTCTCAGTTGGATAGTAAGATGTCTGGTGTGTTTGTGTGAGGTCCACGGTGTGTCGATTAAAAACGGGTGTGTAAGTCCTCGGTTAGATCCTCCAAAAGTCGAGGTCCTCGTTTGAACGTATTTACAAACAGGGGTGTGTGTCGGGGTGTCTATGTGTGTGTCTCTACAACTATATCTTTCTCTTCTATTTGACTATGTCTGTCTCTCCATCTGTGTGTTTGTTTGTATGTGTACCTATCTCTTAACCATGAAATCAGCAATATATTACAACATACACCAGGGGTATACAAACTTGAAAATTCCCAAAGTTATGGAAGGAAAAATAAGCATTTTACCTATACTATAAAAAATTTAAAAAACATGTCAAATTATGGAAATATAAAAGTCTGTTGAAAGTAAGGGCATGGTAAAAATAAGCCCTTCTGCTGTAATTATGCCCCTGACACACACTAATCAAAAAGTCTGAAATGTTGAAAAAATGCTACACTATATTGTTCAGATTTCCTATAGAGGAAAAGATTTCAGCACTCTGACATCAATTAAAAATTTTGAATCCCTGACTACATAAAAAAAGGCAATCTAAGCTGTGACCATCCATATATTACCATGTCTACCACAAAGTTATCAAGTTTACATGGCCAGTAGCACCATATAGTCTGTCTTGTCTGAAACTAAGTAACGCCATGTTGGATTTCGCAGTGGCAGATTCTAATCGCATGTGCTAACCTATTCCTGCGGTGCATATACACACTTAAAAGAGCAATTTATCCATATGCTGGTGATGCAACTGCATAAACGCACTCATTCGAATCTACAACTACGAAATCCAACATGGCGTTATTCTCAACTTTAGACAAGACAGACTATAGAAACTGACTAGACCAAGAGGACATATGAAACCAACAATATGACAGTAGTTGGGTTCATCATTTTAGCTTTGAATAAAAAATGCTGCACTTACAAATTTTCGTAATTGTTTGCTTTATTAGCATACTCATCAACGTTTCTTTTCTAATATATATAATAGTATTAGGTATGCAGAATTAATCCCTACCTTTTGTTACCGTTTCTTCCACCATACCAAATACAATGCATATACTGGTTTTTTGTGTGTGTTATGTCTCCCATGAGGGGTCAGGAATGACTAAAATCCTCGCTACACACATGAGCTGATTCGAATCTGTCACTGCAAAATCCAACATGGCGTTATTCTCAACTTGAGACGAGACAGACTATAGACACTGACTAGACCAAGAGGACATATGAAACCCACAATATACTTGAGCACCCATCTTTAATTAGTCTCATTTACATTGAGCCTTTGCCCTTTCTAGACCTCTTGATTTGATAATGGGCTGTTCCTGTTGAAATCAATACACCCCATGGAAGACATGACCTTAATCTCCCACACAGGGAGTGTGAATTTCAAATGGGACTACCTGAATGGGTGACTCCATTTGAAATCTACACCCCCTGTGTAAGAGATTAAGGTCATGTTTTCCACAGAGGGTGTATGGATTTCAACTAGAACAGCCCTATTGAAATGGAATCACTTCTACAATACTGAGGCAAGAATGTACTTGTATAGTTAGCCAGTGATTTTTCCCTTCTTCGTTTCTTTTATTAGAACTGTTAAAGGTAGGTGGTCTGACTTTCTGCGTGTTTCTACTGGGGAACGGTTGGCGGGTAATGTGGTTTAGTTTAGAGTGTTACCGGTTAATGTGCTCAGTGGAAACAGATCGGTTCAGAGTGATGCGGTGTGGACACCCGGCAACCGTGATCCACCTCATGAGGTAGACGATGTGGTGTGACACCCGTTATTTCTGTCAGTGGAAACACAACGTTAACGGTTGCTGGGTGTTGAACTTCTTTTATGTACATTTTATGTATCACATCGTGACCTTAAAAGCAGCTTGGGGGTCAGGAAAACATTTTCAGTACTTCCGATACACACCACAACCCTTATTTTAAGCATCAGTAGAAACGTGCTGGTTGTTGCCTGAATCGGATTGTGGGTTACCAGGTAATACCGGGTAAAAATACAGAGTGCTCAGTGTAAACACGCAGTTTGAAAGTGCATTTTGCGTTAACACTGAGGCCTGTCACCAGGAGCATAGCGTGGGTCATCATATTAGTGGGGTACCAGGTTTGATGGGGGAGGGGGCACAAGACGTTTTTTGGCTATTTTCCTAAGGGAATTTCTAAATTTTGCAATAGATTGGGGGCATATTCCCCCATATGACGCTATGCCATTGCCTGCCACTAAAGCAATCCGATTAGAAAATTTTAAAAGTGAAATTGCTCCAGGAGTTTGGATATTAGATGCAAATAAAAGTGTATCACAATAACACATAGAAAAGTATATGGGGGTTGAGACTACTACCTTTTTGCTAATTACCATATCAAAACTAAACATATCTTGGGCCTAAAGATTTTACTGCGGTTCTGAGAAACATATGAGCTTTCTTGAGATTCTAAAATCTTGATTTTACTGGGTAAAGGGGGTGAGGGGTGAGGCTGTAAATCACATCACCCACCTTTGAATCACTAAAGGTATCAGACAGAAGCTCTTTTTAAATGTTGTATAAAAATATTTTTTGATGGAGTATTAATTACTTTACCAGTCCGGTCCGACTGCTTGATCAGGAAGTACTGCCGAATCAGGCAGTATGTTGCCGAGTCAGGCAGTATGGTATCCCACAATGCAATGCTTTATTTCAAATAGAGCATCTTTTAATATACCGTTATTTCTTGGTTTAGAGTAAAGAAGTAGGTAAAATATATAAAATTATCAATGAATGTACAATTAGTAGTAATTTTTCATCAATTTTAGTTAAAATAAAGTTAATTTGCATATTTAAATCAAATTTTTAAAAAACCGTTAGAAATTGTTTTGTTATTTAAATTATTTTTCTCCCGGTGGAATTTTTTTTCGCCCGGTGAAAATTGTCAAAATTTCCCCCGATCTTTTATAAAATCACCATGAACAATTTAGTCCTTAGTCTGTCGAATTCGGAAGGGTTGCCAAAGCCTGTGTTGCCTAACTCGGCAACATGCTGCCTGATTTGGCAGTACTTCCTGATCAGGCAGTCGGACCGGACTGTTTACACTCAATTTTCCTCTCAACTATAAGGCCAAGGAAAGTCGATTTTGAGTTTCCCGTCACCCGCCCTCACTTCATTTTCTGACCCTCACTTGAATTCATTATTGTGATTTTCCAAAAAATGTCAATAAAAACTGGTTATATTTGCAAAAAAATATATGAATATCCCTTTATTTTTTGTGGAAAAATCAAAATCAAAACATACATTTTGCTGTCAACCTTGCAGACTCTTTGTAATATACTTTTGAATCTCATTTGGGCTAAACATCCATCTTCAAGTGAGTGAGCGACAAATAACAACACATTTTACATGCATGTTGGTCATATAATGAAAGGCAGACAAATAATGAATAATGAATAATGAAAAAGTTACCTCACTTGTTTTCAGAAATTATGTGACGGGAAACTCAAAATTGACTGTTTGGGGCCTAATCATCACTTTGCATCTCTTTTTACTTATGATAAATTCCTTCACCTCAAATCGAAGGATCAGACTTTCAATATTAATACAGTTACAGAGTTAACAGACAAGATATTAAGACAAGATATTAAGTGCGTCTTTCTTTAAATTTTCAGTTTTCCCCCAAAAGACTAAAAATTCAGTCTAAAACTTGAACATTAAAAGAGCAAACATATAAACCAAATAATCCCAAACTTTGATTGAAAAGATGGAAATTGCAATCTTTCAATTTGAGAATTTTTCTCAAAATCATTCAATTTGAAAGTGTTCTCTTATCTAATAAGTATCACAATCTTTGCTCCTTTTCTGTCTTTTCAAAATAAATCACAAGCTTTATAAATTGATAGCATCACTTTAATTCCAACCTGGAGACAAACCAAAGTGATACCATTACCTATATCCACAAAGGCTCCAAGTCAAATTTACTCTTACAAGTTTATTTTTGTGCTAAATTAAAATTCATATTTGGTGCTGTTTACCTAAGCTTAAAACACAATAAAGGATAAGAAATATACTTGCGTAAATGCTAACAAAGCACCCCATTAATTATGTAACCAACATATGTATCTTTGAAAAATAATTACAGCATAAAAAATTTATGGTATGAAAAATTAATGCAATGAAAATTATGAAATGCTTTATACTGGTATTAGATTTATTTTGGTTAAGGGCAGGTTTATTAGCCTAGAACTATACCAAACATAATAGGATCTGTGACAGGAAGGCCCTGTCTACAATAGCTGCCAGCTGTCATATCTTTATAGATGTACAATACAGAATGCGGCAAAATGTTAAAAATCTACAAGGCAGCTATTACAGACAGAATTTTTTTTACAATAATCTAGTACAGTAACAGCTTTCACTCAAAATTAAATTGATTTCAGGAAGCTATGATTGTACTTTCGTAAATTAGGCTATTCCGGTTGAAATTCCTTCCCCTGTGGAATACATGACCTTAATTTCTCACACAGGGAGTGTGAATTTTGAATGGATTTACCTAAATGGACAACTTCTTTTGAAATCTATACCTGGGAGATTAAGGTCATGCTTTCCATCTATAGGGGTGTATGCATTTCAACTGAAATAGCGCAATAATCCTATATGGTATATGGTCTACAGGCTAAACTACCAAAATACCAAAGTCATAAGTAGAAATAGACAAATTGAAAATATATTTGATTAAATATGAAAACTTACAAAGGTTAGTACTAGTTTTGGTAAGCGTTGAATGCCAAACAAATAATCAGATGTATATTTCTTTTGCTATAGGCCTATTATATGCACCCTTTCTTTGTTGCTGCTTTCAACATTAAAATGTTTTTAAGAATATATGCCAATTTCATATATGTCTTCAATTGTAAATTGGAGACATCAAACAAACATAGACCACAAAAAAGGGAAATATTAGTAATTTAATGGTCCAACACAAATATTTAAAACCAGGGTGGTTTGTAAAAGGTCTATGGGGCAGGGGCCATTTTTGCCAACAAACAATTTGTTGACCTCAATTTGTTTCCGCTCACACCAAAAATCTAACGAGATAGGCACACAAAATTTCTCCTTTTTCTTCAAGAAATGGCTATGCTATGCAAGTGCAATAGCAAGCCATACATCACGTCTCATGCGCCCAGAAATGCACAATCAATATTATCAGGACACATGGCAATTTCCCGACAGACATATTCAATATTTAAGTGAGACATACTAAAAATTAGTTTCACTTTTTATCATTGGGGGGGGGCAGGGTTAGGAGTTTAATTTGGGGGGGGGGTCCATTTTCTTGGGGGTTGAAATAACAAAGAAACTCAACCCCAAAGACCACCCTATTTAAAATTCATGTCCAATTCTTAAATTTCAGTACAATTTTTTTTATTACCATCCTTCCTAAAATGTATAAAGGGTATTTTTCTTGTATATGTTTGAAAGCTGTCTTGTTTTTAATTTAATTTCTTTACACATAATTTAACATCTCTTTCACAACCATGAACTTTTAATGTCTATAATATTTATATCACATGGTACATACATGACAATTTCATTACGTCATTGCCTACAGCATATAACGGTGCATGTCCTAAACACCCAAGACACACACTGTTTTATACGTTCCTAACAGTTCACACTTTGACGATTAATTTACGGAATGCTCCGATGCCCAAATAGCCAGACGAGCACACACCTACCTCTAGGGGACATCGCTAACACTAGCTAGCTGATGATCAAACTTTTATTAAAAATGGATTCTCTCATTTGTTTGGAGAGAATCAGAAGTTATAGTTCGAGAAAAGGTCGCTGTTATGATGAACGTGCCTATTTCGTGTCAAAATCTCTCGGCCCTGCAGGGGATTGCGGTGAGCTGATCAATGTTTGATTAGGCAGTGTCTTGCATATATTATCTCCTACTATAATTGTATGTAGAAATCTGCTGGCTACCCAGACAATTGAGAATATTTATTATGTATAATTTATGATGAATAATTCTTAATTAATAATTTTCTGATACTTTTCAGGTGATTGTTTTTAAAACAAATAATACAAATGCTGTAAAATGGAGACCTGAATCCTTTGATTTGAATAAACCATTGGAATTGAACATTTTGCAACATTCTGACAGCTAAATTATAAATGTTGTTGTCTTGTCTTGGTATAGACAATGCTTTGTTATAAAGAAAATACTTCCAAACAGATGAGGCAATTTATTTGATTTCTAACACTCAAATGTAAAAAGGACCAATTATAACAAATAAGCTATTTATAAAATCTGAATGGGTGACTCCATTTGAAATCTACACTCCCTGTGTGTAGATTTCAAATGTAGTCTCCCATTCAGATAACCCTGTCCCCATTTGAAATTCACACTCCCTGTGTTTGAAGATTAAGGTCATGTCTTCCATAGTGTGTATGGATTTCAACTGGAATAGCCCATTGCATACATATTAACATAGGCTGCCAAAATGATATCGAGGGTTCAGAACCAGAAAGCCGAAACTCACAATGACCAGCTCTCACAAAATAAGCACAAAGTTGGCTCCTTGCATTAGTCTTCAAAAATCAACATTTCCTCTTTTGTTTTCTATAGAATGTAGTCATCATTATCACTGTATCATCTATAGCGCCCTGGCGACTTTAAGCTCATTTTGTGGGAGCAGGTGATTGTGAGTTGAGGCTTTCTGGCTCTCAACCCTCGATATAATGTCTTGAATTGTTAGACAGTTAAAAGCATAGTCATTGAGCATATTATATGGTAGAAATGTTGCCTATCATGTTTAGTAACTTCTCCTGGCTTTCACAGACTAGTAACATAAGTATTGTACACTGAGTAGGCCCTAATGTACAGTGAAATTAAGAGGTGATGATGTCAGCCATTGAAGACCTCAGAATGAAAAGGGGGTTAAGTCACACTGAGTGCAGATAAATGGCAGGTTGTTATGTCCATGTAGTTTCAATGTAAGGAGGTGTCATTTATGCTCTACAACATTATTACTATGAAATTTGCACATGCCTCCTTGTCGCAGAAACTGAGAGACTCATTTTCGATGATTTTGCGACGTAACCCTCTTTTAGTTCTGCATGAGTCTTTAATCATCTAACAACTTGCTATATCTGGAGAGTATAGTTTTTAGAAACCATACTCTAGAATCTACTTAGTGTGAATATAATCAAATACACTTACCTGTAGCAAGTAAACATCAGTGATGAAACATGAAATATAAAAAAAGAATAAAAAAGAATGTAAGTATGTCTATATTATATCAACCTAACACAAGTTGAAAAAGTCATTTTCATTTGTGATGCAACCAATCTAGATGAGTCCGATGTCAATCAAAATTAAAAGTCATTTATTCATTACATGAGCTATTCTCAGAGATTTATTTTGCTGAAAAACCCCATCATAATTTGACTTACATTGTTCAAGAGACATGACCATTTTAGTGTTGCTCAGAACAATAAAATACAAAGGAAATTGAATACTATTATTGGCTACATCTTAAAATCAATATTCCCGATATTTGACTCATTTTCTCATTCTGCGTGATCAAATCACATTTCACGTCACATTGGTCCACTCTATTTGACAGATTTGATAATGATATTACCCAACACACATGGAAATGCACACACACATACAGAACCATCCTCACCCCCACATAACACCCAAGTTTAAGACTTGTCAACTATGTATGATTTCTGTCCAGAATATGTTTTTCCCTTTGAAGCACCCGGACGTGATAAATCAACAATGGGCCTTTTCAAATTCTCAGTTTTGGTTAATCTATTTATCACAAACTAAAATCAAGACATTAGAGTCTACAATGCTACATGCTGGAGAAACCTACCGTAGCCTAAATGTGATAGTTGAACATCAAGTTTTAATCTATAAGTTTGTGGCAGACATGCTAATGTGAAAGCCTATGTGTGATTATTCATCATCCCAATATAATCATGTTTTATATCATCGGTTATATCACTGCTCTACATAATTCACAGAGAAATCGCCTATGTACAGTACACTTACAAATGTAGCTGTACCTGACTGTTTCTTTGACTCACAAAATATTGCACTGAAAAATGTAACAAAACTAGTCACACATAGAGCTTGTGAATATATGATCAATGTTAAGAAAGAAACCATGCAGTTAAGTGTACCAATATTAAAACTAGAATAGCTGAACAGGTGAACATTCCTATCAAATATTGGCTGCTCAGTGCAAGAAGTGGGTAAGTGCAATAGCTGCCATGTGTAGTAAGTACAATATACTATGTGTAAATTGTCAAATGTTCGCAGAGCAGCTACTGCACTTAACTATTTCTGGCACTGAGCATACAAAATATTTACACAAGAGATCAGGTGCAAAATGGAAAAAAAAGCCATTGCTTCATTGTGTTCAATTACAAATTATCATGATCTTTTGGTACAAAATAACAATATTACACAAAAATACAAAAATACACAAGGCAGATGTTGAATATACCTAAATCCTTCATATCCATCATTCATTTTTTACTGTACCCAGGTGTCATAAAGTAGCTAATCAAACTTAGATGAGTACCGCACTTTGAATGATAAATAGCTCAACCATACCAGGTAGACATGGGGTAAGTAGGGCATGCATGTAATCACCAGAAACATTATCACATGGTTTTGTGTTATTACACTCGCAAGTAGAGTTGTTAGTTTTACTCCGATGTTATTTTTCCTTCTTTACTGTTTATTTTACATCTAGAATACTATGTCTGCTAAAACAATCATCACAATTAACCTTTTGAGGTTTTTTTTACATAAATTGGCTTAAAAAACTATCTGAAATAGGCTACACTCTCAGAACATTGGTTAAAAATTTTAACCAACTTGGTTAAAATTTTAACCAACCATGTATTTACAGGTGAACAGCCCAACAGTTGGTTATATTGTTAACCAACCTGTGTTGATTAACAATATAACCACAGGTTGGTTAAAAACATTGACCAACTACTGGTTAACATTACGGTAACCAACCAGTTGGGCAAAGCATGTTGGGCAAAATGGGCAAAATATAACCAATAGTTGGTTAAACACTATGAATGGGAAGTTCATTTCATTGTTCATATTTTAACCAATTGGAGACATTTGAAGGTAGGAAATTATATTATAAACATTTTATCGGGTATAACACTTAGTTTAAGTGTGTGCGAGGCCAGACTGTGAGCAAGACTTACGATGCTTTATCGGCGACAGCTACCACCACAACCGCAGTAGCTTAAGCTTGCGGTTGTGTAATGAGTGTCGTCGATAAAGCATCGTAAGTCATGTAAGTCTTGTTCACAGTCTCGACCTCGCACACACTTAAACTAAGTGTTATACCGATGAAATGATATACTTTATAATATAATTTCCTACCTTCAAATGTCTCCAACAGATCTTGGAGACCCCGATCCACAGCTTTGCAGCAAGCCACTTATATCGGCCATCTTGTTTTCTGAAATGCATTTTTGCCCAACACAATGACCAATTACAGTTCGCAAATGAACACCATGTGACCATGGTTGGGCAAAACCATACTTTGCCCAACTTTATTGGCGGAAAAGGACGTTTTTACCAAGGTTGGTTAACTTTTAACCAACATTGTGTAAATACTCATATTGACAGGTTTGACCAACCATGTATTAAACTGTATTTTGCCCAACTTCAAGAATCTTAACCATTGTTGGGCATTTTTTAACCAACTGTTTTCTGCCCATTCATTTTTGTATTCCCAGTTGAAGTCCATACATCCTATATGAAAGAAATTACCCGGGAAATAACCTTAATCTCCCACACAGGGGGCGTCGAATTCAAATGGAGTGACCCATTCAGGTATTTATTTAAATTTCACACTCCTTCCCTACATGGAAGAGTAAGGTCATGTATCCATAAGGGGTATATGTATTTCAACTGGAACAGCCCAATACAGGTCTCATTTCCAATCCAATATTTTGTACTGTATTTCTGCCAGAATACAGTTTGTAAAATATTGTGGTGCAAAAATGAACAAGAGACAGTTTGTATTGCACAGTCTATTCATGACATTAGCAATGCGACCTTGATGTCCATAATTTCTATTCATGTTCAGTCAAGTGATACGAGAATTGATTGGCCATGTGTAGAGCACAACCGAAATTGACACAATTGAAATTAGCATCTCATGAATGTGCACATGATCTATTGATTTAACTTGGTCCAACATTTCTGCATTGGCTGGATCTCCCTGCAATGAGATTGGCCACCAAGTGTGCTTAGGAGATGTGCTATCTTCAGTAGATAGCAATGCATGCTATCATGAGTAGATAGCAACTGTCAAAGGACTATAGCAGTGCATGTTATCAGCAGTAGATCAGTGAGAGCTAAAAAAGTGCAGTGCTATCTTAAGTAGATAGCAATGAATGCTATATCAGGAGAAGATATCAGTCAGTACTGTAAAAGAATGATAGCTGTACATGTTATCGGCAATAGATAGCAGTAAGAACTACCTTCAGTACTGTCTTCAGTAGATAGCAATGCATATTATTGCTATCAGGAGTATATATCCGTCAGTACTGTCAACAGATTATACAATGCATGTTATCAGTAGTAGATAGTAATGAGAGCCATATCTTCAGCAAATAGCAATCAGTGCTATCTTCAGTAGATAGTAGTAGATAGCAATGACTGTTATCAGCAGTAGATAGCAGTGAGTACTATCAAAGACAAATAGTACTTGTAGTTCATGTACAATCATCAGCATTAGATAGCAGTGAGTACTATCAAAGACAAATAGTATTTGTAGTTCATGTACAATCATCAGCATTAGATAGCAGTGAGTACTATCAAAGACAAATAGTATTTGTAGTTCATGTACAATCATCAGCATTAGATAGCAGTGAGTACTATCAAAGACAAATAGTACTTGTAGTTCATGTACAATCATCAGCATTAGATAGCAGTGAGTACTATCAAAGACAAATAGTATTTGTAGTTCATGTACAATCATCAGCATTAGATAGCAGTGAGTACTATCAAAGACAAATAGTATTTGTAGTTCATGTACAATCATCAGCATTAGATAGCAGTGAGTACTATCAAAGACAAATAGTATTTGTAGTTCATGTACAATCATCAGCATTAGATAGCAGTGAGTACTATCAAAGACAAATAGTACTTGTAGTTCATGTACAATCATCAGCATTAGATAGCAGTGAGTACTATCAAAGACAAATAGTATTTGTAGTTCATGTACAATCATCAGCATTAGATAGCAGTGAGTACTATCAAAGACAAATAGTATTTGTAGTTCATGTACAATCATCAGCATTAGATAGCAGTCATGGCTATCGGTATAGTACAATAAATAGTGAGTGCTATCAGAAGTAAATAACAAGTTACTGCTATCTTCTTATAGCGCAGACGCTATCATGCTATGTAGTAGATTACTAATGAGTGCTATCAGCAGTAGATAGCAGTGAGAGCTATATCTTCAGCAAATAGCAATCAGTGCTATCTTCAGTAGATAGCAGTGAGAGCTATATCTTCAGCAAATAGCAATCAGTCTATCTTCAGTAGATAGCAGAAAATAGCAATGATTGTTATCAGCAGTAGATAGCAGTGAGTCATGGCTGTCACTAGTATGAATGAAGTCAATGCTATGATTAATATATTATCAGTAATATATCCTATTACTGCTATCTTCAGTAGATAGCAGTAACTACTAATGGTGCACACTGCTATCAGCCATTGCCAGTCATTCTTAACAGTATAACATATGGCATTATCAGTAGGGAAGGTCTACAATATTACACAGTTATATAAAATCACTCAACAAATACAGCTAAAAACAAAAGTATTATAAATCAATGCATTTAGAAATAACCCATTCAAAGGTGCATTTTTACTTACAATCTCAATGCATTCAGCATATACGCTAATGCCATACCATCAAAATACAACAAATCCAAACTTATCCTTTGAATTTAATGTTTTTACCCTTCATCATCTCAGATAGAATACAACAATATATGCTATTATGTAATATCACTTTAACCCCATCTTGGGTGACAAAATGTCTCTTCTTAAAGCCTCTAGCGAGAGACAATTGAATTCTCCCAGACAGAACATTATCCATGTTCCAATGTGCTTGAGAAACATGGCCATTATACATGTTACATACTAAGAGCTAGGGTGGTGAAAACATTTGGCTTTTTGCAGCCATCGGCAAACATCTAATGTTGTGCTCTGTTTACAAGCAGTGTGTCTGCTGTATAATATTATAGCATCTTTTAAAGCTAATGCTCATATTGGTCTGATCCTAAGAAAAGGGAGGAATTATGGATGCAGTACTAAGTAAGGAGGAATGTCTTATGTCGACAGGTTTTGATTAGAACAGGGTGTGTAAAATAAGTTCTTGCAGTTGCATACTTTTTGAACATGTTTGATAATGATATCGTCCTATTTTTAACAGAAGGGGAATAGAACATAGGCCAATAATTTAGGCCTATAATTGATAAAGCTATATTTATACCCAGTGGTAACTGCATGAAGACATTAGGACATCAGATTTATTGGGAAAGCATAAAGTGTTAGAGAGGGAACAGAAGGATTTCCCTCATACAGTCAAGATTAACGGGAACATTTTCAGGACATGTGACACCAATGGGCGCAGACATATTAGCATAATGGAATGTGACCCCGAGCACAGCGGGTGGTCTTCCAATGTATTTGAATAGGAAGAATTTCCCACTGGATGCAAAATAAGTTACTTGTCGGAAGTTTATAATATTATAACAAGAGTTTCCGTAGATAAATATTTTTTTCCGCAGGTAAATATTTTAGAAATTACGTTTTGATGATATTGTGAAGAAATTAATCTCGCATGATTTTCAATAATTTTGCAATGTACGAATTTCTATCAAAATTTCGGCCAAAAATACTATTCCAATTCAAAATAACTAAGACTTGAATAGCGAGGTCACCGCCGGGGGTCAGGGATCAGGCTCGAGGTTTCACTCACATTGAAATGCATTGATCAGGTGTCCAGAAAATTTTCCAGTGAAAATTGACCTATTAATCTTGACTGTCATAAGGTCCGGGAAGCCATTAATATCAGACCAAAAGACCAAGACTGAACAATAGGGTTAGAACTTGAACCAGTTTGGGACGATCTTGATGCTCCGAAACCAAAGGGGGGCAACATCTTCTTGAATATTCACATCCTCAACACCTGTGATCATACCGTGGAAACATGGCATGTTGCCCATGGGGATCGACGCTAAGTCTGGTACTTTGTGAGCAAACTCAAAAATAGCTTTCTTAAAATAATAAACATTCATAGTAGTGTTTCTTTAAAGGATATGATATATTATATCTTTCCTGTGTTCAAATATGAAACGACAGCTATGCATGAAAGACATATCACCTGTCTCTTCTATATAAGTACATTGCCCTAGAAAACCTAGATACTAATACCTGATATATATAGATGCGACCAGTTCATTAGGTCTGACTTTTATGTAATGACTATGGTCACATAAATCATACAGTATCAGCTATATTTGTGTTAGTAAAAGCTTATACTGACAGTTAAGATGCTAGTGCCGATAAACTTACCAATATGTGACATGTTAGGTAAACAGAGTCATTTGTCAAATAAAAAAAATCATGTATCATGTTTTCATGTAATATTCTTGTCTGTTTACAGTTCAAGGCCATGTTCTGTTGCCCTTATGGACATTTGGCACTGATTTGGCACTGTTTATTGTGTGAAAAGACTAATTTTACATCATGGTCATGGTCACGTCCCGGAGAGGGTTATCCCTGGTTGAAGGTGTATGGGATGAGCCAGCGATTTTTGTATATCGATGGATGGGATTCAAGTAAAGCACAATGCCTCCAATTGGGCAAAAGTGTCCTTCAAAGCACCCAATTTGGGTGCTTTTTGTGAAAAATTGGCATACTGATGGGTTGCAAAAACAGCAAAGAGTAGGTATAGAGAAAGTCAGCATCTGAAAGTCTGTTTGGCTCATCCCCATACAACATGGTTTAAACAATCTCCAACCACTGGGGGTCACGTCGTACTATGCAGCTATTTTAGCGAATACATGTTTCTGTAGACATGATTCCATCTGTCTGTCAGGACCCCTTTTAAACACATGCAACATCGGCGAAAAACGATGAAAGAACTCGAATTTAAAGTTATAAAGAGTTTATAACTAGGCTACAATGTGATGCAAATGCCATCAACAATTGGAGGTGAAATTTCAAAGATGTCGTTATTTTTATGCTGGAGGAAACAATTAGATACAATTACAAACCATACTTTGAACACTTCTCTTAACAACATCTCATGGCAAGGTTTTAGTGCTAACTGCTAAGTGACTCATTTTGATCAAATCACATTATGTTGGATAAATTAAAGCAAGCCTTTCTCAAACATATCCTATTTCATAAGACACTGACAATATCTCATAATCTAGTCAACTTTGAGTCAATCATGTCTTGATAGATTAAATCATCTCACCAAACAGATTTTTGCTAAAAGGCGTGAATTTAGTCAATTTAAATCAGATCGTATCAGATCGCACAATATGTTTCTATAACTTAAAAGGTCTTTATCGGTTCAAGAATAGTCAATGGACGTCCCATTATTATTTCACCTGTGTCACCTGGTCCAATTGATACTCAGCAGCAAGTCTCACCGAGTATTAATAACCACAAGAAATCTCCTGGAAGCTGAAGTGTCACTCAAAAAAGTACAATGACCTACATAGGGCTCATTGACACCATCTGAACAAACAATTGTCCCATCGTCTCCCCTGTGTAATGTCTGTTTGTCATAGGATATCTCTGACACAAGATGTCCCCGGTGGATAAAGGTATCAGTTTTGTTCACCGAAGATGCGAGTATCATGAAGACGCTTACATACTAATATCTTTTGATGGACACTTTCCCCTGTTGATTCTGCCTGCTGGAAAGATAAATTGGAGAGCAAATGGAGCTTGTAGTTTGTAAACATGATGGTAATTATCGCATCCGAGCATGTGTGGCGGAAGGATGAGTGAAATACTTAGTACTGGAAAATGAAAAATCTGATCCATGCAAAGTATATAGGCCAGTCAATCAGCGTAGGGCTATAGTGATATTTTTAATGGAAATATTTGATTGAATTTATAGACACCATGAGAAGCTTTAAGCTTTATCACACTCAAATGGCGACTTCATCTCAATTAAGAAGACACATTAAGCAAGCAGAAATATCAAATATCTATTTTGCTATTAAATCACAAGGTAGACTGCACTTTTTTTCAAGATTAAAGGTGTTTATTGATGATTCTAGTTATTTAAATACATATTAATTATTATACAAGCATATGGTGTGTAGCCTATAGGGTGGAATAAGCAGAGCTGGATACTCTTAAGTTGAAACGTTGAATACCAATCAAAATATTTGAAAGTTTTGAACAAGTTGACATGCTAGTGGGCTAGTTGTAACACAGCTGGTCCAATGTCTGGAAGCCTTTCAATGGGCTGTTCCAGTTAAAATTCACACTCCCCCTGTGGAAGATTTTGGAAATATCTTCCATAGGGGGAGTATGTTTTTCAAATGGAATTGGTCAGTGTTAATCATTTTGAAACTCATACTCCCCCTATATTATGGTGTTACCCATATCTTCCACAACTGGAGTGAGTATTTCAAATGGAAGTTACCCAACTGTCTATTCCATTTGAAACTCATACTCCCCCTGTGGAAGATATTTCCAAAATCTTCCACAGGGGTAGTGTGGATTTTAACTGGAACAGCCCAATGTGCGTAACTATCTCAATTCCTCCTAACTATCCATAACAATCAAAAGTTTACCATCGCTGTGCTGCATTCCTACCAAATGATGGCACTATCGGCACAAATATCTAAAAACCATAATAATTTGGTTACAAAAATAACAGTTCTATATCTTTAAACCACACTTCAGGCTCTCCCACTCGTCACAACGATCCCAATATTATCACCGCATATGTACGTATTATACATAGGTTAAAACAAACTAAAAATAACATCAGTAATAACAAATAAAGTACATCACGGTAAAACTCCTGGTTGCCCGGCGAGTACCTTCCACTCCGACAAAAGCAGTTATAATACCAAACATATCCCAAGGCCAAATCCACTCCGTAATTCTCATGAGCTATTTCTAGAGTTCTTACGACAAATCAGTCGTGTTCGGTGTGCTGTGGCCCACTTTTCTTCATATCGTTTCAATAATTGTGTTCCCCATGTGGGTTTGATGCAGTTTAATGCGACACTATCAAACGAAATGAGGCATTTGTCGACAAAACTTATTTTTTAGACTATCACACAAAAGTGTTCAAATTCCTATGTATTTTATTGTTTTCTGTAGTGTAAAAATAACCATATCTAATGATCCATTGGCCCAATTTTGATTGGATTTTCATCATATTATACCCAATTTAAATAAGCAAGAGCGACAAATGAATGAATGAAAATGGATTTTTTTCAACAAAAGATTTGTTTTGCTCGATGGCGCCGCAAATTTGCAATGCACCATCCGTAGTGAATTCTTTTAGTATGCATGCTGTTCTGATACTGTTTCAATATAGGGATACGATCCAGACAATGTACATATAGCAGTAGATTGACTACATTAAAGAAAAACAATGGAGGGAGATATTTATAATGCAATAGATTGACTACATGAAGAAAAAACAATGGCGGAAGATATAACTCTATAGATTGACTATATTAAAGCAAAAACAATGGCAGAAGATATAACACAATATATTGGAGCAATGGAAGATATAATACAATAGCTTAACTACATCAAAGAAAAAACAATGGTGGAAGATATAACACAATAGATTCACCTTTTCGGTAAATCCCATAAGCCTTTGCGAGTACACCTCGATGAGTGCCTAACTGTTAAACATCCTCATGAGGGCTCAGTCACCACACGCTCGGACCACGGTCTCAATCTTCGTGTACCAAGGACGAACAAGGGTGCCGGGGACAGGGCCTTTTCAGTGGTTGCTCCTTACAAATGGAACTCAATCCCCCTAAATATCCGCAGTGCCCAAACTGTCACCGGGTTCAAATCCCTTCTGAAAACATACCTTTTCTCATGATGTTGCTTTTGTTTGTTTTGTTTTGTTTTCTGTGTTTCTGCGCTTTGTATCCTCTGGCATTAGGCGCGTTATAAATGCCGTGTTACTTACTTACACCTGAGACCTCGTCATTTGACGTCACGCCGATCTGCGCCGATCGTTTATCGAGCATCGTTACTGCACATTGCAAGTCGGTGTGACGTCAAATGACGAGTTCTCAGGTGTGCTCGCAAAGGCTTAAGGGATTTACCAAAAAGGTCAATTGACTAATGACTACATAGAGAAAAACAATGGTGGAAGCATAGATTAATGAACACATAGATTGGAATGTCCCATGCATGTACCCTCTAAGCGTACTTGAATTCAGCTGACACCGGTACAGCATTTAGACCTGGCTTTTGTGTATGCTCGCTATTTACACTATTTTTGAGTTCGCTCACACAAACCTGACTTAGCGTCAGTGGCAGCGCCACAGGGGCATGAGGGGGAAACTTCCCCCAGTCAAAACTCTTTCCCCCCTGTTGCCCCCCAGTCAAAACCCAAAATTACTAAAAATTCCACTTCTTGCAGCAATTTTGTGGAAATTTGGTTGATTTTGCACCCCCCTGAAATTCACTTTGCCCCTTCAATCCCCCCCCCCCCCCCGAAAAAATTCCTGCCGCTGCCACTGCTTAGCGTCAACCCCGACAGGCAACATGCCCACATGCTGTGAATATATTGTAAGCTTTCTGCTGATAAAACTAATATGCTTTCTTCATATGAATGCTGAAATATATTTAAATGTCCATACAAACTCAATTCTCAAAATCAATTCCTTCAAAAATGTACTTTTCTTTCCACAAAGTTCAGAAAACAAAAAACAAGAATTCACATAGGCCTAGGTCAAGGAATCTATCCAATATTACAAAATGAAACGACCGGAAGAAGCCATTTCCGTACATTGATGTTCACATCATATTTTTATAACAGGATAAACTGTTAAGTAGTAGTTATTTCATTTCTCTACATCACTCCATTTCGTATCTGTCAAAACTTAATCAAATTGAACAATTTTGAGTGATGAGAAAATTGATTACTTTGAATACCCAAGACAATCAAATTGATACTAAAAATAAAATCATCCAAACTGGTATAAATTAATTGAATAAATGATATAAATCCTTGCCAGCTTGAAGCATTGAATGATTGAAATGTGTTTGAAAATTACAATGAATGAGGGAAAGTGCACAATCATTAGTTTATGTTTTATTTCTGCAATTAAGTCATTTTTGTTTTAAATCATCCTAACTAGATGTGAAATTATTGCAAAAAATGAGCTATTCCAGTTGAAATCTACACTACCCCTGTGGGAAGATTTTGATAATATCTTCCATAAAGGGGGTACATGTATTTCAAATGTAATTGGTCAGGGTTAATCATTTTGAAACCCATACTCCCCTTGTATTATGGCTTTACCTATATCTTCCACAACTGGAGTGAGTATTTCAAATGGAGGTAACCAAATGTCTATTCGATTTGAAAATCATACTCCCTCTGATGTGGAAGACTTTAGCTAAATCTTCCACAGGGGGACTGTGGATTTTAAATAGAATAGCCCAATTGTACCAATGGGATGCTTTAGCACAGATAGTCATTTCCTGTTTTACATTCTATCATCAAGCTCAATTTACAGTTAATGTTGTATCCACTAAGATATAACATGTTTTTCAAAGTTTACATGTCTACCAAATGGAAGCTATACTATGATCAGCTCGTTAAAGAGGCGAGAATTATTTGATTTTTGTTACTGCACACGTCAATAAAGTCCCAACTTTCGCCTGCGTAAATTCACAAAAGCACACATCAGTCATGCAATACGAAAAGCACAGTTTGCGTAGGTGCTGCGTCCAGCTGTGTGTACGCCATTCTATATCAATCCATGATGTTATGAATACCACCTATTATGAGCTGATAAAAAGCTCTTAAGGTTTGGATTTCATTAAGAATTGTGATTTATTTTGCTGGCAAAATTAGTGAATATCCCTTTAAGACTATACAGGTGTACTGTCTGCATTTCTTGTACACCCTGTAAGTTTGAATGTTTCATCAAGTAACCAGACTGACAAGTGCAATGAATTCTGCAGGTGCTACTCAATAACATAGCTAAGAGGACTCACAATATGAAACAAAACATCTCATAGCCTACAAAGATATTATCATACCGTCTGAAGCTCCCGGTCCCGTCACTCTTCAAACTATCTGATACACATGCATGCTCGTGGAAATGAATTGAAAACACCCCCTTTTCTTAATTGGCAAGTCCGGGTTTTCTTCAATTAACATTCATGTGTAATAGATAAATGTATGATTGTAATGCTTGGTTATGACATTTCATCTTGCATGTGTAAGAAACTTCTGCATGAGGAATGGCTGCCTGATGAAATCTAATCATTTACCAAGTGGATCCACTGGAGGGGAAGGGGTGGATGCACTGGAGGGGAAGGGGTGGTGGTGATGGGAAGGGGCACAAAAGATGACAACAATTGTTTGATTCCAGTAACATTAATAATTATGTCTAGTGTAGGAAAAACTTTAGCTGAAATAATAAAATAAAAGGTCCACGCCAGAGAGGGTACTCAAGTTTGGTTTGTATAGGGACTATGGGTGTGCTGCTGAGAATTTGAAAGTGGACCCATCAATATACCAATTTTTCAAGAAATTTGGACCCATCAATATACCAAAAATCAAAATAAATTGTTGGTCAAACATGCATATTTCCCCTCAAAATATTTGAAAATATTTTAAACATTTTGACTCTTACTTCCATAGCTACAGTGAGGCAAAATTTTAAAAACTAAGGCTAAAGGGGAAGTCTCTTCAGTTCTTGTTCAACATAGCAGCTGATCATTGTCTATTACCATTTCTTAAGAACCACTGACCCCTAAAACTCCCAAGTCCCCACCTTTTTTGATTTTCCCTTATGATATACACATGGGAGCTTATAGTACTTCGGCACTCTCTTGACAAATGTGTATTAACACCGATATTGATGTGAGTTGTCTGCTAAACCAATGCACATCGGTGAATGGCCATCTCCAATTGCAAAGTCGTCTGTTGAACTTGAAAGGACAGAGAAAAAAAACATGCCATAACAATCAGTACCTGGACATTCCTACTTATTCTGGCTATTCAGATCCACAAGTACAATGAAAAGAGCATGTTACATGATTTTTAATGGACAATTAGCTGACAAAGAGCATAAGTTTGAAAATACATGAAGAGTCTGTCAAAGGTAAAGGATATCCTGTAAACTGACATTTGAATGCTCGGGATTCGCCATTGTAGTTTGACATGAAAATCGATCACTGACAGGTCAACCAGTTCACACTATCTGTGTTTGGAACCACAATCAAAATGATCACAACACAAAATCAATGGGTTGCTAACAGGTGTGCAAACCAAGCATGAACCTGTAACTAAAGTATGATGTGTTCACTATGACAGTGAATTGACAACATCACTGAAATCAATGACAAGTAATCATGACGTCTATCAACCAGAGGGGTGTATATTTTAAAGTGGAACAGCTTGCTGTAATACATGTTGCATCTTCTATCAACCACAGGGGTGCATATTTTTAAATGCAACAGCTTAATGTAAAGGGGTTAGTGCAGTAAAGCCCAATTGGCAATAGCTGCCTTATAAAATAAACAGTTGAAACTTTCTGCATTCTATATTGAAATCCTCTGAAGTACCTCTATTGTACACCTGGCAGCTATTACAGATGAGCTTTTCTTGCTCTGTCCCTTTGTTTGTTTGTTTGTTTGCTTACCCAAGTTGGTCAGTGAGGAACACAATGCTATTCCATGGGAAATCTATGGACCATTCCAAGCTCATACAATAAAAATGCACAAGCCTGGATAGCCAGAGTAGGCTAATAAGTGTTGTGATACATGTCTTCTAATATAACATAGTTCAGCAGCAACATTCCTTGCTGCTAAAAGATAGCGGTTAAGCTTTAATTCCACACAGCTTAAGAACCGTCTACAAGCTTATATCTGAAAGCACACATAGATAGTGACATTTACGGCCGAAAAAAACACCAACATTACTGCGCAACAGCAACAGGTTGACCATCATGCGGTCAATGACTATCAAAGGTGGATACAATTGTATTTGATCATGACACTTTGTATATTTAGATGCTTCAACATGAATACATTCATACACTGACATATTGATTATAGTGCTGCTTTATGCATATCATCAGCAGATTCAGATTACATATCCTTACTTTGAATTACCACAGGATGGCAGGATCGAGACAATCAGCAGGTATAAACAACTTTCTGTTTCAAAACTTTTACATTTTAAGGCTACTGATATTGTTGCCTTGCCTTCCAGTTATTAAAGTCCAAATTCTTTTATCTTCATATGAAGATGACACATCTGGATAACAGAGAGATCCATATAAAGAGGTCAGGATAAAGGAGTTTGGACTGTATTTCCAAGGCTGAAGGACAAAAATCCAATTCCAATTCTCATTATGATTGTTGCAGGTCTTAGATAATCTTGAAAAACAGAATGCAGATTAAGGCAGCTTCATCCTTCATTAGTGCATAATATTTTCCATTGTTTTCTTCATTCTTTGGCTTAGGCCACGAAAAAAAAACCCCTGTTTTACAGGCCTGACCAACTCAGCCGTTTTTGGGCCAAAATTGAATGACATTTTTTGAAAAAAGATCAGAACATTTTCAAAATATGTTTGCAAAAAAATATCAGATTTTTGCCCAATTTTTAAGCTTTTGGTGACATTTTAGCCTCCAGGAAAAAAAAATATCCTGATCGACCGATCCTACTTGGAAAGTCTTTTTCATCGCCTTAACAATAAAACTTAACCTGTTGAATCGTATTCATCAATTACTGATTTCCATCCCTTTAATTCCGATCCAGGTTCCTGAACCTGCCCAATTGATGGACATACGCTTACATAACACACATGCATGGCCAGCCATGCCTAAGGTATGTTAAAACCTTATTGAATTCCAGATGTGAGATGTTAACAGGCCTTCATACAAATGACACATCATAGTTGCTGGATATCATGAAATGTGTCAAGCATAGGTAGAAAGTGAGGTGATGATAATATGACACGGCACCTCGGTATACAACCTGTATATGGCTTGCAGGACAATCATGATGCTCTAAGTCTGGAAGGCCAACATAAACAATTACATAAGCCAAGGTGGTGAAGAGTACCATATAGCAAAATATTTTAAGGGTATTAATATTTTGTGATACATATTAAAGCCTATAGACCACTTGACATCATTGTTTATCAACAAAGGCGAGGGGCTGGTCTATCGATATGATTGAACGAACTGCTACATTGTTCAATGGCTTTCTTCTACTATATGAAAAAAGCAACAAAATAAAAACCATGTGAAAATTTCTTACTACTCAGTATTCATAACCATCTCAATTATACTTGGATTGGATAGCAAGAGTAAATGGGAGCGCAGCAAATTTCAACAAGATAAAATGTTCCAATTTTGTGAACTTATTTTGAAATAAGCATGAAAAATGAAGCTACATAATACCAATCTGATTGTAATGTGAGCATTTCTTATTCATGCATAAATTTAAAACTCAGTCCAATTTGACGAAATCAGTTGCATGTTAAACCACAGTGGTTATCCAAAATGTATGCATAAGCTACTTTGTATAATTTTTATCCACACTCTATTTATAAAATTTTTATATTTTAGTGTATTTCTATCATCTTTTGTTTACATGTAGGCCTACAATTGTCTTCATGCATGTGTCAAGTTCACATACAGCAGCCTTTTAAGCAACACATTCTACATTCGATGCCTACATTTATACCTATGGCCCCATGCATTGCCTTCATCATATTTATCTCTGTGTCAAGCCCTTCCGTTCCATACCTGTTAGAAGCCACTGTGTTTTGATTTCTCCTGGTGAACATGCATCAGGCTATTCCAGTTGAAATACATACCGTACACACCCTATGGAAGACATGATCTTAATTTCCAAAAAAGGGGGTGTAGATCTCGATGGGCGCCGCCTATTTAAAAAACCCAATTTGAAATTCACACTCCCTGTGTGGAAGATTAAGGTCATATCCTCCAGATGGGGTGTATGAATTTCAACTGGAACATTCCATTTGTTACAGATTTGTAAGGAGGACAGCATGAACATCAACTATCACAGCTGGTATGGCCTCAATTCAAAGCAATACCGACCGACCGGAAAAGAGACATTTGACTGATGCATTTATGAATGCTGACATAATTGGGGTGTGACCAGGATAGCTGCATACTACTACCAGGGGGACTTAATGCTGACAATTGGGGTGTGCCAAGGGATGAGGGATTTTGTTAACCATAAATGGGCAGATTTTTACAGGCATCCTGTGGATACTTGAGCCCCAAAGCCACCCAAAGAGGATGGCAAATGTCACTCTTGATTCCATGAAGATTGGTGTCATCCTGAATGCATCCATTCCAAGCACCACTACCAGCTTAGTAGGAAGAAAAAGTACACTCTTTGTGATTTTTCCCTTTAAAAGTGCTAATTTCAATGTTTTCCCAAAAGTACACTCTTTGTGATTTTTCCCTTTAAAAGTGCTAATTTCAATGTTTTCCCAAAAAGTAGGCATTTTGTTGTTAATTTTACCTTCAAAAAACTTCAACATATAAAACCAGGGGAAACTTAAAAAACATACAATGTAGGTCATGTATTGTTTCTTGTACGTAATTCCAGAATGAAAAAGATTTACAAAAAAACCCAACTTATTCTTGTGTACAGTTATAATTTCTAAGCAATATTCATATGAATATTTTTATGTATGCCTGTACATAAAAAAAGCAAATAAAAAAAAAAGAAAAGAAAAGAAACCTTGTAATTAAGGCATATTTTACTATTTATATGAATATTTTTATGTATGCCTGTACATAAAAATAGCATCCAATCTGGATAATTAAAAACCTATAGCTATGGCCTACATTAATTCCACATTTGATACGTAAAAGATACACATTTTATTCACAAAAGGGAATACGAAATGTTGATGGCATATTATTATATCGTACATGTGACATGATTAACCAAAATGAGTAAACTACAACCGTATAGGAAACTGGCTTTCCCAAGATGCCTGAAATATGGTTATAATTTTTATAATGGATTCAGGGAAGAAGACCTCATCAGGAGGATGGAGTTCACAGAAAATTGGCAGAATCATGGATAATCAATGTATCATGTCTATTTGGTAGCAAATACCAAACACTTACAGCCTCTCAAAGAGCTATTCCAGTTGGAATCCATACACCCCCTATGGAAGACATAACCTTAATCTCCCACACAGGGGGTGTGGATTTCAAATGAAGTCATCCATTCAGGTAACCCCATTTGAAATTCACACTCCCTGTGTGGAAGATTTAAGGTTATGTCTTCCATAAGGGGTGTATGGATTTCAACTGGAATCGCACATTTCCCTCCAGGGTGTCCATTTTACAAATCCCATATCCCTCACTGATTCCTAGTATTATCCAAAATAACACTGAATTGCTTGAATTTTGTCGAACTTTTATGTTACTTTTTAATGGCATTTTTTGTCTGAATAAGAAACTGGACTGACTTTGTTAGATATGATGGCTCCAAACAAGGGTGCAAATGTGGGGTGGTTATCAAAATGTGAGGTGGCCAAAATACAAATATGCACCAAAATTGGAATAAAGCTATAGAAAAACATAAGAAATTTCTCAAAAAGTGGCCGGTCAAGGATTTCCTAGGTGCCCTTCTTGCTACAGCCCTGCCTCCCAATGATCTCATTTTTGCCTGCTGTCCCAAGCTATAAGGGGAAGGGGGGATGATACACATGCCTATATCATGACACAGAATGGTAATCATGGTAATAGTCATTATACCAAATATAACATTGCTGTTAAAATCCTTTGCATTCTTCAGTCCAATTATTATTAAGCTTAAAAATATGACAAAATATGGCGCACGCTAATGAATAAAACTGCCAGAGGGGAGAAAAAAATTATTTCAACGACTTTGGTGGATGGAATATGACTAAGAGACGGAAAACCACAAAAAAGCCACCTGCAATGGTAATGTGGGCAAATTGTCACCGTTCGCTTGTCTTTATGCGAGAAAAAAATCCACGCCTGGATGAAATTTGTGCCCAGGGGTGCGAGTGTCTGGCATAATATAATCGTATTGGGATGGGGTTGATGATTCTTACACCAACTAGCTAAGTCTATGCAAGAATATCTAACATGGAGGAGTTGAGTGTTGTCTTAAGGATTGCATCATTCACATCAAATTTGACCGGTGCCTCATCATCACTCACAGTCAAAATTAGTCACAACCCATTCCATATCCATTGCCATTACATGTCTTATTTTGAGAGATATTTTATATGATGGTATCACATTTTACTTCCTGCAATCATGAACACTCCCAATGGGCTATTCCATTTGAAATCCACACTACCCCTGTGGAATATTTCGGAAACATGTTTTGCAGAGGGAGTACGAATTGCAAATGGAATCAGCACATTAGGCAGCTCTATTTGAATTCCATTACACCCTCTGAGAAAGATTCAACCCGAATCTTCCACAAAAGGAGGATGAGTTTCAAATAGAGCTGCTAAAGTGTTAATTCCATTTGAAATTCACACTCCCCCTGTTAAAGATATTTCCAAAATCTTCCACAGGGGTAGTGTGGATTTTAAATGGAATAGCCCAATGACCCCATACCATTATTTTCCTCACAGTTCTTACATCTTTGATGGCATAGTTTCCATGAAAAAGAGAACATCTTGTTGTTGGGTTCAATATTTTCTAGGGCTTTGCAAAAAGTCAAAACACAGAGGCTTTGAGCTGATGTTGAGGACCCAGAGTTAACTCATGCATGATGCTCTAAATCATATGACTGGATTGGGTGGGGGCTGGCTCTTCCATGAAAACCTTCATTCTTGAGATCAAAATCATTTGTGCAGTTGTGGCAAAATTGAATACATAGAACCACAGTGAGTATCTATGATAGGACAGGCTTTAGATTTTCTGTTTTTAAAACAAAATCACATTTTCTACTAGCAAATTCACATTCAGTCAGATTCTATTGCCACAAACATTCAGATACATACATTTATCGAAGGCTCAGTGCAACAAAGTCTCATCTCCATAAGCTCCCCTGGGTAACGTTGAGTATAAATACAATAGTGCTTATGAATAACATTACTCAGAGGAGCTTATGGAGATAAGTCTTTGTTGCACTGAACCCTCAAATTTCCATCAGCCTACTACGATACGATTTGTGATTATGTTCCCCATGATTAAAGCATGCTTATTCATGTTATGCTGCAATTCCGTAAGTATTCAAAAGTTCCTAAATAAATATTTAATATTCAATTGAACCCATTAGCATGTTAAACATATCCCTATACTTCAATGTACATTTACAAGACAATTATATATGGTACCAAAATAACATGTAATAATCAGACAATTGCAGTTGAGTAAAACACACAAAAACAACACTGTGCCTGCAGAAACCCGTCAAGGGTTCACAATGAGTCAATTACTGCCAAATTCAGCAGCTTCATTATGTTGCTTCATACGAGACCTTCAGTTTACGATGTACGACATGCCTCTACCCCGTAGCAATCAGCTGCTTTTGCTTGGATCTTGTATATTATTGCATACTTGTATATATCGCTAGCATCATGATGTAATCTTTTCTTTTCTACTTAACTTGTTTAATGAAGTACCGGTGATATTAAAAATAGATTACAAATAAATGTGATGGGATGGAGGAAAGGAGTCAGATGTCGGTTTGAATGTTGACTTTTATACATTTTAAAAAATAACTAAATATTATAAATGCCATCAATTTCAAATCTGATTATTTGTTTCTGAGATGGGAATATTTATAGCATTGGTTATTCCAGTTGAAATCCACCCACCCCCTATGGAAGACATGACCTTAATTTTCCACACAGGGAGTGTAGATTTCAAATGGAGTCACCCATTCAGTGTTATCTGCTCTAAAATGGACTATTCCAGTTGAAATCCATACACCCCTATGGAAGACATGACCTTAATGTTCCACACAGGGAGTGTGAATTTTATAAATGGGGTTACCTGAATGGGCGACTCCATTTGAAATCTACACCCCCTGTGTGGAAGATTAAGGCAATATCTTCCACAGAAGGTGTATAGATTACAACTGTAATAGCACATTACAATCAGTACACTTGAATTGATGAATTGAGTATAAAGTTAATTTTCCGACATCTTACTCATTCTGTTTGATTGCATTTTAATTTATCAACAATTTGTTCCAAAAATGGATGTGCTGATGTTCATGTAGCAGGTTTATAATTGTCAGGACTTGATTTCCCAGTTATATAGAATAGCAATAGCATCATATTAACTAGTTTTTCATTTATAGATTTATAGATATTGACAGTAACTCACAAAATAAAACATTGAAAATTAAGTCTATATTGGTGGAGAAATGTGATGTATAAAATAAGGATTTTCTCAAGCTTCAAACTTTGAATCCGATTCTTCTGTTCATTAAAATATACATTTATTAGTAGCAACACATTTAAAGTTAAAAATCATTTCATATCAATAATGATAATGGTAAACAAATTCTGGGACTGTAATTACAGGGAAAGGAAATATCAGGTGAACACATTTGATCAAAAACTTTTATCCATCGTAGCATGATGCAGTCATGTCTACAGTAGAATTCATCTCGACCTTTGCAGGACTTAACCCCATTAAAAGCTATTAAACCAAGATAACACTCATTGAAACAGCTCAACTGATTAAATCGGATCTTCTCTGGCTGTGCACATGTGACTGTTTTCATGTGCGATATCGCAATAAAGTTTGTATTATAGCTTCAGTTGGGTAACTGATTATAAAGGAAACGAAGGAAACAATGGTATGTGTACTTTTGTTCACGAAATGAGACAATGGCGTGCTTTTTGTAAACCAGCATTCTTGAAAATGAGCAACATAATGATTGTTGACTTAACACGGTTTGGAAATAATTTCTTCATATTTTTGGTGTTATCTGTCGTTTACATATCCTTCCTAAAACACAAAAGTACGACCCTCTCCAAACACCTAAATTAGCTAAAAATTTAGGACATGTTACAAAACTATATTGTCTAGAATTTTAGAAGAGTACTTTTAATATTGGCCGGTTATTTTTCACACAGCGACGTTAACTAGGCAATGTACTATTACCTATAACATTAACTAAAACACCAAAGTACGAATATTTCCAAATATCTATAATCACTAAAAGTATGGGACATGTTAAAAAACAGAATTTAGTAGAACTTTAAAAGAGTACTTTTAATATTGGCCGGTTATTTTTCACACAGCGACGTTAACTAGTCATATCCCCATACTTTTAACGTAGGGCTATTTGTAGAGGTCACGCGTCAATGGGAAAGAGCACTGTGTATTGTGTATAGGAAAACGGACAGTAACTGCAGTATGGACCATCATTTACCATGTTTGCGTACAAATACAGTATGTATGCTTACCTATGAATGCAATATTGCTGTGAACTGCTGGTGCTATATCACTTCTAAGCAAGGAAAGGTGTTTATGTTATTTTTCATATCCAATGCACATCACAATGCATGTTCTCATCATCATGATCCCAACATATAACAAATATTTTGAATCAACTTTCGACTTCTTTCAAACCCAGCTAAAACATAAAAATTTCAAACTTATAAACATGTTTTGCAATTGGCATCATGTGCAAAACATATTCTAAACACACCCGCACCCAAACCTAACTTTTCAATAAAAAGCAATGTAAATGTAAGAAACCTGTTCTACTTGTACGCTGGGCATATTGATAATACATACAGATAACTCATCTTGACAGCATAGTTTAAGACTCAACATGCCATTTAGCATACCTGTAATCAGTTCCTATTCATCTCCAATCATTCAAACATTCTCACGTGTCAGTACACAGTTCTTTAACTCCAATAGGCTTCTATATACATATAATGACCTTTGAGTATCCTGGGTACAAAAACTCATACTCCACAACTTGAGGTAAATTTTTAAGCTATGTTTGTTGAAGGGAGGTTATTGAACTTATCCCTCAGAGATGTGATCATTCCATGCCATATCATACCTGTTATCATCATAATGTTTTTGTTCATCTCATATATGCTTGTACTGTCAGTGAACCAGTCAGTGAACTTGGATGCTTGCTGTAAGCCAACCTGCGCTTGTAACTGGCTTATAATACTACAGGATCAACACAGATATCACTGTATAACCACCATATGAAAACTAGTAATGACTTTATGAATTGTGTTTTTTGTCTACAGATTCAAACAGAGGTCAAAATCTATGCTGTGTAATCCATGGCCATATTATTTACAATAATGATTAGACTTATGATTTGAATATTTAACGTTGATAAAAGGAGCAGTACAGCAGTACAGTTGTGCAGGTTGAGCTATTGATCAAATCCTTTGTGTCAAAATGGTCTAACAACAGGTAAATTAGGTAATTCTTGGCCAAGCTCGAACACTCAGAACACTAGTAGATACGTGATAAACACACATGTACATTGCACAGTACTGAATAGAGCATGCAAGTGCCTTTTATTGTGCACATATTTAAATGGACGCAACAGGTACGTTCAATATTGGCCAAGAATTGCTTTACTTGTAGTACTAGATGGGTTCAAGATGTTACAGAGTGTCCAAATAGCTAAAGAAGACCCATTTGTTGGTTCATTTTCAAAGTTTTGCCTCCAAATCAGTGTTGGGGAAACAAATAAATACAGATAACAATTATGAGATCAGTCTACTAGGAGGGGGGTCAACATAAATGTTCTATTAGGGGGTGATACCAATACCCCTTCCTTTTGGGCAAGTGACTCCCCCTTCAATGGTGAAGCCAATTATTTCTCTGCAACTGCTGGGTTTTCATTGTTCACACATGATAACATATTTTCTATACTCAAGGTCTATTTTTGATTCAAATCTTCATATCTGTGACAGAGATAGGGAAATTCGCATCAGTCCACGACAAGTTTGTTACATTCCCAAATTCTTTAATGCAACTCATCTATAACTTGAACTTCAAGAATATTGATTGCGATATCCATCTATATATCTGCCCATACACAAAGGCATGCAATAAGTTTTGCTAGGCCTTCAATAATGCTATCAATAGATCAACCCGCCGATAGGCTTTACAATTTCTCCACATTATTGAACATGATATAAAACGACATTGGCAAACCTCATGGTTATGAAATCCAATGTGCAATAATTTGGGATAACATGTTTTATATAAACACACCATGAGCCAATCTCATCTCCAATAGCCTCCATTCAACAAGCAATAGCTCACAAATTAACCTCAAGTTGTGGGGGATGAGTTTCTGTCTCCCAAAACACACAAAGGTCATTCTATGCACATAGAGGCCTATTGGTGTTTAAAAACTGAGTACTGATGGTTGAGTTTGTTTGAAATGCAAGCGACATTGCGGTATTGATGATGTGGGCGTAGGCGATTGTTGTTGTAGCGTGGATGTAAATTGAATGAATTCTAGGTAGGTCACATAATTATGACATCTGTATATAATGCACTCTACAGATGCAGACATGAATAATTATAGGCGAGTAGGTCTTGAATTTTAAAAAACATGATATTTGAGGGTTTAGGGCAAGAAAGTAGGCTGCAATAGCTGCCCTATAGACAATTTGACCATTTTTGCATTCTATATTGTATGTATATGATACCTGGCAGCTATTAGGCGATTATTGCACCGAGCAAGAATGATGTAAGTGATAACAATGTACTAAAGCACTTACACCATTTTTGCAAAGAAGACTTATTATGAGATGGAAACTATACACCAATATTGCTACATCCACATCTGAAAATGTGCTATTCCAGTTGAAATCCATACACCCCTCATGAAAGACATGACCTTAATCTCACACACAAGGAGTCTGAATTTCAAATGGGGTTACCTGAATGGGTGACTCCATTTGAAACATCCACCCCATCTGTGGAATATTAAGGCCATGTCTTTCAAAGAGGGTGCAGTTACCTGAACGGGCAACTTCATTTGAAACATCCACCCCATCTGTGGGAGATTAAGGTCATGTCTTTCAAAGAGGGTGCAGTTACCTGAACAGGCAACTTCATTTGAAACATCCACCCCATCTGTGGGAGATTAAGGTCATGTCTTTCAAAGAGGGTGCAGTTACCTGAACAGGCAACTTCATTTGAAACATCCACCCCATCTGTGGGAGATTAAGGTCATGTCTTTCAAAGAAGGTGTAGTTACCTGAACGGGCAATTCCATTTGAAACATACACCCCATCTGTGGGAGATTAGGGTCATGTCTTTCAAAGAGGGTGCAGTTACCTGAACGGACAACTCCATTTGAAACATACACCCCATCTGTGGGAGATTAAGGTCATGTCTTTAATAGAATATGTATGAATTTCAACTGGAATTGCCCATTTCTGAGAATGGATCAAAGTAATTAACATTGTCAATACTAATTACTGCATCTATTATGACACAGTCTTAATCCTTATCATGAGTTGCTTTCAGAATCTAATCTTCACTCCTGTAGCTAAAGTTCAAAATTGCCTCACATATTCCTACTAGTGTTCCATACAAAGGTGGCTGTAAAAGTTGTTGGTTTTTCAGAATCTCTTCCCCTATAGTCCTAGAGCTAAACTTCAAATTTGCCTCAAATATACCTTTAGTCTTTCATGCAATAACATAGTCTTAATAGTTATATTCTCATTCTTATTTTTACAATCTCTATAATATTCTATTGTCCCAGAGCTGAAATTGCCTCAAACAGTCATAGTGGTCTTATATGAAATAGGATCTCATTAAAGTCAATAGGGTTGATACTGCAAGGGCTGATTGAGTAGTATTGAGGTTAATGTACAAGTGATAACAGAAATCTTTGGATTTGATCAGTATAGATTTAATAATAGGTTGGAACATGCTGCTTCTTCTGTCTTGAAATTGTGATGTAGTTCTTTTGCTACGGTCTCAGAGATATACGAGTGGATGCTCATTTGTCACAAGTTGAACACAGTTTTGTTAACCCCAATATGTTTACATACATGGAAATGACCTATGAATATGTTGGGCACAAAAACTAATTAATAGTTTTCAACTTGAGGTCATCTTTTGAGCTTTAATTGTTGAACAGAGGTTCAGTGGAGGCACTATGAGGGAAGGGGTCAAATGTTTTCCTTTCCCCCAGTCCCCCCCCCCCCCCACTTTTAAGACCTTGAATTGTCAGCCTTAAAAACACAAAATTATGAAAATTTTAAGTTTCTGCTGCAATTTTACGAAAAAAGTTGTTAATTTTGCCCCCCGCCCCTCAAAATTCACTTCCCCCCCCCTCCTGCCCAGAAAAAATCCTGGTGCCGCCACTGCAGAGGTTAATAAACTATGCTATTGGGAATGATACCATCATCTAAATAAATCATGAGAGTCCTTCTCAATAAATCCAATGCTAAATTGGAAGATATTTCAAACAATATATATCTTGGATCCTCTAGTTATCCTCCCCCTCCTTATGCAACACAAGAAGCTACTAATCAATGAGTAAAGTCCTGTCTGCAATAGCTGCCAAGTATCATATTCATTAGACGCATACAATAAAGAATGCAGAAATTATCCAAATTTATATGGGGCAGCTATTGCAGATAGGTTCTTTTTGCAGTACCCTTTGATAATATCTTCTAATGGGTCTTGATGATATATTAATACCTTGTAGATTACTACAGATATGGTCATGAAGATGACTTACAAGTCATCGGTAACATACTATAGGCATATCAAATAGTGAGATGTATGCCTTGTCATGTAGCCTAGGCCGTATAGAGTTTCCAATGGGGAGATTGTATGATACAGAAGCTTTAAGCTTATTTGCAATTAGCATTTCTTTGTGCATGATGATAAATATGTGCGATATTTGGTAAATGGAGGTATTTTATGTGTATTCTTTGATATTGTTAAACTAAATGGAAATATTTTATGTATATCTCTTGATATTAGAATGTAATAGACACCAAAATGAAATGTTGATATGGAAATTTTCATGAGAAGGACTGATCTGATAACAGATTTTCTAGGTATTTCTCAAGCAGATGGTAAGGAACTTTAATTCACAGCATTGACTGCACTACTCAAAAATGGCCATATCAAGAGACTTTCCTTTTTTATGCTTTCTACTACTGATCTGACTACTGATAGCACTAACAACTTTGCTATCTACTCCTGATAGCACAATGATTTTGCTATCCACTCCGGATAGCGCAATATGAATTTTTGATATCTACTACTGATAGCACAATATGAGTTTTGCTTTCTACTGCTGATAGCACAAATATGTGATTTTTGCTATCTACTGCTGATAGCACAATATGATTTTTGCTATCTATTACTGATAGCACAATATGAGTTTTGCTTTCTACTGCTGATAGCACAAATATGTGATTTTTGCTATCTACTGCTGATTACACAATATGGTTTTTGCTATCTACTGCTGATAGCACAATATGAGTTTTTCTATATACCACTGATAGCACAAATATGTGATTTTTTGCTATCCACTACTGATAGCACAATATGATATTTGCTATCTACTACTGATAGCACAATATGACTTCTGCTTTCTATTGCTGATAGCACAAATGTGATTTTTGCTATATACTGCTGATAGCACAATACCATTTTTGCTATCTACTACTGATAGCGCAATATAATTTCCATCTATTTTTAACATTTGCTGACTGTGCTTTTCAAAATGGCTGAATCTTTTTTTATTAAAATAAAATATTGACAAAGTTCCAATTGCTTTCCTTAAAAAAATCTCATATCTCAGGCATTTGTGCATTAAATTGCAAATCTTGTAGACTAATGTCATCATGAACCAAGTAATATATACCTTTGAATAGCACATTTAGATGTCTGCAAAACACTTATTTTCATTCAAAAATGTTTTGCATAATGGGAAGGAAAGTGTCACCTTTCTTTCATAAATCATTCTCATTTGCTTAAATTACCATATACGGAAACACATGTTTATAAGAAATCAGTCACATGCATGTGAAGTAAAATATTCATAACCTAGAAGAAAAATGAGTGTCTTTATAACATTTTTGCTGTACTAATGTAAGGTACTATCACTGTAAATCATTTTTGTTTGCTTAAATTATATGCTTAAGGTGGTACTGCACCCCTTGATAAATTTGTGGCTATTTTTACATTTTTCTTAAAAAATAATAACACACTGGAAACAAAAGTTATGTATATTATAGGGGCAAACAATCCAGTTACTACACTGGAATTTCAGTGACTCAAGACAAGCGGTACATTATTTATGATAAGAAAAGAGGTACCGCTAGAATGTACCTCATTTCTCAACATATGTAATGAACCACTTGTCTTGAATTGAAATTGAAAGTAGTTGGATTCCTTGCCCCATAATATACATGTAACTTTTGTTACCAGTGTGTAGTTGTTTTTTGAGAAAAATGCAAAATTAGTCACAAAATTTACCAGGGGGTGTAGTACCACCTTAAGTTACACCCAATCTCTCTTCATGTCGTTAAGTAAACATTTTACACCCTTTATGGACCCATGTGTTTTTGTAGAGTCAAATTTCATTTATCGATACAAATTTCATTTCATCAAGTTGAAATTGAACCAAATCAAACATATAAAGTATACAAATGGCCACTGTGAGGATATCATTAAAGTACATAGTTTCACACAGGGTATCACTACTACACATGTTATAAATGACCCCTTAAAAGGGCATTTTGTGATCCACAGCCTCATCCCCCACTTTTCTCAAAAAAAGTTGAGATTTTTATATCACTGGAAACCTCTGGCTACATAATGTTTATGTACAAAATATTTCTTGCAGATTAATTCGCTTTAGCAAAGAGATCGTGAAATTTGAATTTCGTTCTGGTGCACCAGAACGAAATTACAACGCATTGTCTATGGAGCAGTGTAATACACATAATCATGCATAACTCATGAACGCAAAATCGGAATCAACTGAAATTTTGGGAATAGTTTTTTTTTGTGGATATCTAATAAAAAATGACATAAATAGAGGATGCTAGGATACAAGATGTTATACAGCATCAGTTTGCTAGCTAATGCTGGTGTTGTGCTGTCTATATCCACTGTTGATATACCACAAGATGATTTTCCTGTCTACTGCAGATAGTATACTTTTTTCAAATATGTGACAGTCACATGTCAACCCAGGTTGAAAATGAGTTTTACATTATGTTTCTAAAGAGGACATTTAGAGCTTTCAGAAACTGAAACCTCCATGTTGATACGACTTTTCTTTGCAAAGTTACATCAATTGATCAATCGCTGAAAACAATATAAAACAAAAAGAATATAAATACTTTCTTTGCCAATATCTCAAAATCCATATTAGAAACATCCAACTCATTTCCCTTGATCATGTCATATAATGTATATAGCTATAATACTCCCTATTGCATAACATTACTTGGTATCTAGTACTGTATAAGTGGTAATTTTCGCGTACAGTTATTTTCGCGATTTGGAGTGAGAGACACATTTTCGCGAAAGTTATTTTCGCGATTGCCCAGTCCTTCCCTATACTTGTAATACATTATTGCATACATTCGCAAGGTGTTATTTTCGCAGTTGGAGATCTAATCGCGAAATTCGCGAAAATAAAACCCTTGCGAAAATTACCACTTACACAGTACTACTGCCAAATGACCATGATATAGCTATTCCTTACAGCATAAGACTATAACATCTACTGTTTATATCATTGTGAATTTGCTATCTACTGATTATAGCATTATGTTTTGCTATCTACTGCTGATAGCATTAATAACTTATTAACTACTCCTGATAGCATTAAGCTTTTTTTTTTTTCTCGACTATCTTGGCCTACTTCTGATAGGATTATGATTTTTGGCACTTTGCTATCTACTGCTGATAGCACTATGGATTTTGCTATCTGCTATTGATATCATAAACCAATTTTGTTATCTACTATTGAGAGTATTAAATAAGTATGCTAACTGCTGATATATGATCTAATCTACTGCTAAGAGAAAACTTGCATTTAATTTAATTTACTACTGAGACATTGCAAATGATTTTGCTATCTAATATATCTATCGCTGACATCATTGATATTTGCTATCTTCTGCTGATATCATAGAGTGATTTTACTATCTACTGCTGATAGCATAGCAAGTTTGTGTTATGCTACCTCCTGCTGATAGCACAATTCTTAAATACCTTCTACTTAAAATTATTTGATTTTTATTTCAGTTTATTGCAAAACTAACTTACTATAACCCATGAGTTTAAATCCTATAAAAAATATTTATTCTTTAATTTAATCTTTTAAGAATTTGAAGAGTTTGTTAATGTGAACACTTTCATTACAGTTAAAACTGTTTATAACAGCTTGATTTAGCTGTAATAAAGACATTGAATGACATTGCTGATGCCTCATACATTCTATTCACCATTGTAATGGTATTGTATTCAATATGGTATGGTTGATTCTTCCCACACAAAAAAAGCTTGCATTCTTATCAAAACATTATATGGGCCAAGTATACATGTGAGATGCACTCCATAAAATCACATCACTCTATTCATAGCCAGATATTATATAATATATTTTCATCTTGATTTGACTTTGTATTTCAATATAATTTGGGCTATGCCATTTGAAATCCATACACCCTCTATAAAAGACATTACCTTAATCTCCCACACAGGGGGTGTGAATTTCAAATGGAGTCACCCATTTAGTAAACCCACTTGAAATTCACACTCCCTCTGTGGAAGATTAAGGTCATGTCTTCCATAGGGGGCGTATGGATTGCAACTGGAATAGTCCATTGCTTGTAAACCCCTCCAGACATTGCACAAAGTGGAGTGACTTGCTCTGCACTTTGGGTATTTCTAGTGTCTATAAACCATTGCAAAGAAGATATCTTACCCTTCCCAGAATCCTTTGCAACATAGTGTATCATCCAATGTCATCAGTGACACTCCTATTATTTTGGTACATACATGTTCCATTTGTTTTCAAGGTGAACATAGACACTGGCTAAACATGGTTTGAAGTCATGAAATAAATTTGCAAGCTCTGGATGTGAACTGTTCATTGAGGTACCTTTTGTCAAATTATCGACCCATGTTACACTGGATAGCAAATCAGCAAAAACCATTGCAATGGAAGAAATGCATCATGGGAAGTGTAACATACCTTCTCTGAAACCATTGTTTGCTAGTACTCCAATAAGCTTACCTACATAAAAATCACAACAAGCGAGGCATAGATACACTTCCTGTTTAGTCGGCAACATTTTGAATAGCCGTTACTTTTAAAGGCCTAATCCAATGATATATAAATCCCATGCCTGTCTGCGGTATTACTCAATAACAACTGTCTATACACTGACGTCAAAGACAATGTTAATACTGTGTAATAACTCCTGTATTAAAGGTGGGCGGTCTGATTGCAACACATGGTGTTTTCTACCTCACATTAAAGACCAATCACCCAAATATTCTTATTCCAAGTTTTGAGTTTGTTGCTGCAATTTTGATTTTAGAAACACAATGTGTATCGCAGTCGCTCACAGAACTTCCAGGGCGGTAACCACCAAACTGTCACACCGACTAAACGATACATATTCCACGACAAAAAATTTCATTGGGTTTATGAGAAAAATATGAGCTTTCACCTGATATCAAAATGTGCATTTTGATGGGGTAAAGTGGGGGAATGAGGCTGCCAAATGGGTCACTCACCTTTAAAATAAGAATCATGTAAAATATCTGGTTACATTTTGTCCCTTCTAGCGGGCTTTATCTCTGTAAAATATCAATTTGTTCCTCGACCTGCGTCACTGCCTTAAAGCAATACAATGGTTTTGAAGGAAAGTTTAGATGGTTTAAGATTTTGTGAGCATGTTTTTCTTTCTTTAGAATCCTTTTGTTGAAAGTTTTGCTAAGACATTTATATCGACTACAAGCAACAAACGTTTTAAGGAACACAAACCCTCTTCATGGTAAAAATGTTACTTTCAGAGCAAGTTTTTACAAATTCACACTACACCTAAAAAATCACTTGAAGTGATGCAAATTCTTACACCAACAGATCAATGAAAGACATGTTTTTTTCCAATGCACCAAAAAGATCAACCTGAAATGCAATGGGCTATTCCAGTTGAAATCCATACATGGATGACGTGACCTTAATCTCCCACACAGGGGGTGTAGTTTTCAAATGGAGTCACCCATTTAGGTAACCCCATTTGAAATCCACACTCCCTGTGAGGAAGATTAAGGTCAAGTCTTTCATAGGGGATGAATGGATTTCAACTGGAATACCCAAATACGCTTGTATTCACCCAATACAGTTGTATTAGCCGCTGATCATTTTATGCGCTACCAACCGGATTGTGCGTGTCTAGTAAGTAGTACTACTCTGCTTGCATGCACATTGTAAATCTCAGTGTGCATTGATTGAATAAACTAAATTGCATCTAGTGTAAAAATAAACCTCTAATCTACACCTCATGTTACTGATGACATTTTGTAGTTGTTTATATCACTACGAGCCATAATAGCATCATTTGCAAGGGCACAGTTTGTTAACCTCTATTAACTATCACAGCTCAAAAGTTGACCTCAAGTTGTAGAACATGAGTTTTTGAACCCAACACATTCAAAGTTCATTATATCAGTGTACAAACATATTGGGATTATAGAACTGTGTATTGACAGATGAGAATGTTTAAGATCTAGTGTATCCATGACCACCTCCAGTCAGGGGGTGGTAGACAACAATGAATTAAAGTTCCATGGAAAAACCGGTGAAATCAAAATAAATCCTGGTCTTTCACTACAGAAGGAAAACGTATTGTGGGTTTTAATCTCCCTGACCGCCTTCAGCCATCTGGACGTTTCATCAAGATGGCTGATGATTGAAAATATTCACAAATAATAATAACAGCAAGTAATTGGAAATTAGTCAAGATATTTTTTGAAACAATACCACTGTCATCTGTCAGTCTGCTTACATCACATCACATCGCACCCAATGCTAATAGAAATATGTGACATGGTATATCGAAAGCAGACATTTTTGGGCAGGATCGTAAATGGCGAAATAGCATAAAATCTGCCCAGGGGTGATTTTTTCTCAATTTGGGTTTTTTGCAAATTTGTAATGCTAATAATGTTTAAAATATTGTCTGATAGTTTCAGACCGGAATATAACTGGCATCTTGTATTTTCAGCCATTTTTCAGGGTCATTCCTACTTTCAACATTGTCAATAATATTTTTAAAGGCTAATTAATATCTCAATTTCCAATTTTATAATACCATAACTTACTAACTCAATATCTTCGCTTAAGAATGTCTGATTTCATTGGGGAAAGCCATCGGCGTGTCCAGGATCTGTTCCTGCAGGGGGGGCTTTCAGAGTTATGCAGGGGCTTAATGGCTAAAATCGCCAAAAAAACGGCTGATTTTACAGTGTGGGGGCTTCAGAACCCAAAGCCACCCCTGGACATGCCACTGAAAGCAGTGTTAAGTATCTCTATATTTTAAGATATATAAAAACCATAAAATTGATAACCTGCCCAAGAGTGTCTGTTTTTGACATGACAAATCACATATGCTTTCAGATTTGTGGGATAACTTACCAATTTCCATGGTTACCATAAGTCAGTGTCCTAAATTGTCTAGGTTGCATCTGTAACCACATTGGGAACTAAGATAATTGAATGTCAAGGTAACACACATTGTGCAAGTGATCTAAAAATCAGCATCTGGCTTTTTCTTCAAATAAGATTACATTTCCTACAACATGGATGTATCTTGAACACTTTATTTCACTATCTGTTAGCTACTATATATAGTTTAGAGGCTGTTCAAGCATTGGACTATTCCATTAAAATACAAACTACCCGTGTGGAAGATTTTGAAAATATCTTTCACAGGGGAGTACGAGTTTCAAATGGAATGAGCACATAGGCAGCTTGATTTGAATTTTATACACCCTCTGAGAAAGGTTCAACCTGAATTTTCCACAGAGGGAGGGTGAGTTTCAAAATGGAGCTGCTAATGTGCTCATTCCATTTAAAATTCATACTCCCCCTGTGGAAGACATTTCCAAAATCTTCCACACAGGTAGTGTGGATTTTAAATGAAATAGCCCATTGGACTATTCCAGATGAAATCTATATATCCCTTATGGATGAGATAACCTTAATCTTCCACTAAGGGAGTGAGAATTTCAAATGGGGTTACCTGAATTGGTCTCTATACTTGACATTTCAATAGGGCAGATTTACCATAATGTTACGCAATGTGCTATTCTAAATCCGGAATTTACTGGCAAAAGCCAGAAATGAAATATTAATTGGCATCTTACGTTTGCGCATCATAAAACTTTGCTCATGTAAAACTTGGCATGTGTTATCATCAGCACAATGCTTAATGCATTACAGGCAAGATGCAAACAACCATCCACTTAACCCTCTGGATACTACTTGTCATCTAACAGCATTTCTGATTGGTTGATAACTTGAAATGCTCATTTCAATTGCCAATTATGACCAGGCTTTAAACTATATATGGTCAAACTTTCATGTGCAGATGATCTTAGTAATACCCTCCTTGATTGGTTCAAAATTGGACACAATATTCATTTTGACCAATCGGCTGGTAGTTCTCATGGGGTTAAAGAGAAAATTTGCGCATGGCAAAATAATCAGGAGGTGCACTGCTTTGCCGGACTTTGAAATCTAATCTGAACAGGAAATAATTTGTTGATCCCATCTAGAGGATACAGTATTATGTCACCATTAAGGATATTGTCAGCACAAATTAAATCCCGGGAATTAAATATTCATGTAAGGATTTGGACTACTCAAACACTTTCACGTCTGTTTTCCTATTCACTAATTATGGAGGTGATATAAAGCTTTGGTGATTTACAAAGTTGCAGTCAAATGAACATATTTGGTGAAATGAGCTAAGTAAAAGTCCCTTTAAATTAAATGGCAATAAAAATACATTGCTACAAATGTATGTGACAAAAAAGCAAAATTGTCACTAATAATTTTGAGCTATGGGCAAAGAAGATGCTCAAATTCTTTTAAAATTTCACTGTTTTCAGCAACAGGACACTTAACAAATCTCATGAATGGAGAGTTAAGATTTAGTAGATAGAGGTTTCAACATATGTGGTGTGATCAAGCAAAAGTCTGAAGTTGGACATATTCAATTTTCAGTTTCTTATAGGATTGTAAATAGCATTTACAAAGCTACATTTTGCAGAAAACCCCATTGAATTTGGACAATCAGTTCAAAAGATATGAGCAGTTAAAGAGTTTCCAAAAGAGTTTCCAAAACAATAGGAAACAAAGGGAAATGCTTCCTTTGTTTGGCTATATCTCAAAATCAATATTTGTGACTTCCGACCAGTGATTTTGCATGATCACATTACATATTGTAGCCTGCACTATATGCAGGTGATATTAGATCAAAACATAAAATCTTGATCTTGATTGTCACAAGACTCATTTCGCTTTAACGGGCTATTCCAATTGAAATCCATACACCCTCTATGGAAGATATCACCTTAATGTTCTACACAGGGGTGTATATTTTGAATGGGGTTTACCTGAAATGGTGATTCCATTTGAAATCTACACCCCCAGTGTGGAAGACTAAGGTCATGTCTTCCATAAGGGGTGTATGGATTTCAACTGGAATTGCCCATTGGATCACAAATTGTCTTCTAATATTTAAACAGTTCGCAAAATATCAATTATAGAACAACTCTCAAATTTGTACCTATTAATAGAAATTCAAATAGATACCTACAAAGGTATTAATTTTTCCCGCAAGCAAGCAAGTGATATTTAATGCTCTGCATGCTAGCCATAGGCTTCAACATAAGCAGTCCAAGTTTGGAGACATTTTCTCAAAATATCAAGAGGTATCTTAAGAACCACTGAACCAATACTAGGCTTGTTTGTACTCATTGTAGTGCATTTTTCATGCTGATTCTAAATATGGCCATGAAAAATCAGAATTCTGAAATCTTTAATTAATTTTTTTTTTTTTTTAACTTGTCATCTTCAGTCGACACCCATGTGGAGAGAGTTAACAGGAAGTTGTACCTCCTCCTTACAACCATCATTGTGTGATGTTAGACACCGTTACTAATCTGTCATCACTTGCTGAAAAAAATTGCTAATTACAGAACGCAACAAGAAATCATACACCTTGCTATGTTATCAATTATGAACACGGATATAGATATGTGTATTAATGTAGCAATGTTCTTTGTACCGGTACATGAAAGCTCATCTGGGTAAGATTACACATTTGGGTAATATCAATGTTCCATGTTTCTTTCAAGAATATACAGGGTGTGACCAAAATACCTTAGATTTTGGTAAAATGCTTATTGCACTTGTTCACACATGATTTTCAGTGTTTGTTTGGGAGGGGGGCAATGTAGGGGACATAGAGAGGTTGACAATTGAAGCAACCCAGCCAACTCTTTCCTCTTTCTGTGAACTGAAATTATAGCCATTTCATCTTCTTGCCATTATGTTCAGCCATTGGGCTATTCCAGTTGAAATCCACACTACCCCTGTGGAAGATTATTGAAATATCTTCCACAGGGGGAGTGTGTTTTTCTAATGTAATTGGTCAGGGTTAATCATTTTGAAGCCCATACTCCCCCTGTATTATGGCTTCACCTATATCTTCCATAAATGAAGTGAGTATTTCAAATGGAAGTTACCCAATTTGTCTATTCTAATCAAAGCTCACACTCCCTCTGTGGATGGCTTTAGCTAAATCTTCCACAGGGGTAGTGTGGATTTTAAATGGAATAGCCCATTTTAACAATGCAGCTTAAGGATAAAGATTGGGGTTAAGGTTAATATTTGGAATTAAGATATTGGGTTTTGTTTGCAATTAGCGTTCAGTGTTCTAGCCTCTGCTGTGCATCTTTCATTCAGTATACGCTGGCGAAGTTACGTAATAATCGGATTAACTACCATAGCAATAGGTGAAAACAATTTTTGAATATACCGCGCTGCACTGACACGTTCACTCGGTACCTCTGCATTGAACCATATCATGCTGATCACTTGCACCTGTAAGATTAGTATCTTTGAAAAGACCAGTATTGTATTTAATCTATGATTGCAGACATACACAGGTGATTAGTTCAACCTGCTTGTAGTGCAGCGCGATATGTTCAAAATTGTTTTCACCTATTGCTATGGTAGTTAATCCGATTTATTACGTAACTTCGCCAGCGTATATCACAAGATTCAGCCTAAAATAATTTTATACCCCATTTTATATTAGATTTAAATAATTAAATCCCTTGCATTACATGAGACGATAGATGTGCTGTAGAGGCTTTATACCTTTATTCTCTAACTATTTTCCTGGTATTGGCCACACTTTTATTACTATTATTCAATGCAGACAAAGAGGGTGTAAAAATACATTCTTCTTACATACTAGCATCTCATTTGTGACAATACAAAAATGTCTGAAAATTTCATCAACCTTGATAATAACAAGTTGATACTCTGTATCTTAATAATGCTGTAGCTTTATCAATATAATGTTACATTCACTTTCGGATACATACAGTGCGATGAAATACCCAAGGGTTTTAACAAGACACTTTCGCAACTTTTTCCCCTTTTAATAGAGAATGAAGAATCACACTGTTTTGCTGCAAAAACTGTTAAGCTTTGAAAATGACTTATTTCACTTCTTGTAACAACATAGCTCTTGTCAATGCTACATGGGGCTATTCCAGTTGAAATCCATACACCCCCTATAGGAGACATGACCTTAATCACACACATAGGGGGTATAGATATCAAAATGGAGTCATCCATTCAGGTAACCTCATTTGAAATTCACACTCCCTGTGTGGAAGATTAAGGTCTTGTCTTCCACAGGGGGTATATGTGCTTCAACTGGAATAGCTGACACTATCTTAAAGATATACAAGTTGTGATAAAAAACACTTTAGGGTTATGGTGAAAATAGTTCATTACCTTGGGAATTTGCCCAGCAAATAGGAAGGGAAATGTAATATTTTGTGACAATGTATCTGTAAGCTTTCAATCAAAATGTCATTTGAAATAATGTTGATCAAATATATTTGTGATGAATAGACGTGGACTATAATATTTTACGCCAAGTATAAAATTCACTTTTGTTTCCGCTGTAAAAATCCATATGACAAATTCTCCCACTCAGCCAAGCAGGTAACAGCAAGCTTATTCAATTATCACGAAATATAGGTTAATTTAATTAACAGCACATTAAACACAGAGATTACTAAATGACATTTTACGCAACATAATTTTGCCTCATTTGATAAGAAAGCGATGACATTTTACTACTGATAAGAAACAGGTAACCATGGCAACAAAAATAATGGAGTCTTGTCAATATACATGTCTACAATTTGATTTCAAATAAGTAGTCCAGTTTGATTACCTCTAATTGTGTTAACCCTGTGATCACTACCTTTTATTATCAGCCTCTAAGAACTATTTTGATTGGTTACACAGAGTACTCTATCATGAATTGAGCCAATCAGAGATAGTACTAATGCCCAGTAGAGGATTAAGCTTAAAAGTGCTAAGAGATTTAGCTCTCTATTTTGATTGGTTACTGAGATGTTTATATCATGTAACTAACCAATGAGGAGCTCTGTAAGAAAGGCAGTAGTGCCCATGCAGTTAAAATGGGCTATTCCATTTAAAATCCACATTACCCCTGTGGAAGATTTTAGAAATATCTGTAAAAGTGGGAGTATGAATTTCAGATGGAATTAACATATTAGCAGCTCCATTTGAAAGTCACTCTGGTGTATGAAATTCAAATGGTGCTACCTAACATGCTCATTCCATTTGAAAATCATGACTCCCCCTGTGGCAAATACTTCCAAAATCTTCCACAAGGGTAGTGTGGATTTTAAATAGAATAGCCCAATCTTGCCATTGCTTATTTGTGACACAATGAGGTTAAGTGGCTGTCAACGGGGTATTTGAAATGTTTCAAATTGTGATGGATTATTAGTTTTGTTTCATTAATATCAACGGATGTGGAAATAGGTGGGGTCAGAAGAGGATTTGAAAGTAATATTGCATATTCTGAGAATTTGCGATTACAATACTTTATTGCTATCATAAGATCATAATAGAAGACATTTCAGGATTATTATCTACAGATAAAGTATCCAACATGATTGAGTGGGTGCTATATGATGCTGATAACATAACATGTGTTCAGTTTTTAAAGCTATCACTATCAGTAGAAAGTATGTTCCTAGCTGTTTTATGCTATCAGCAGTAGATAGCACCCTGTTTAATACCATTTTGATTTGCAGTAGACATAATAGGCAACACATTCAACTGAAAATGGTTTATTATGGCACATTCAAGCTGTTAAAAGGGTAGCATTTTAGTACCTGCAACATTATTATATCACATACATTATACTTGTTTAAAATGCTATCAGCAGTAGTTAACAGCCATAAATCATAATGCTATCAGCAGTAGATAGCAAGCACAATATTTAATGTTATCAACAGAAGATAGCATGTTCTGCCATGCATAATGTTACAAGTGATATGCATCACACAATATCTATAATGCTATCAGCAGTAGATAGCAAGCACAACATATTTTAATGCTATCAGCAGTAGATAGCAACCACAACATTTAAAACTTTCAACAGAAGATGGTGTATACATCACCCATGTATAATGGTATTGCCAGCAGTATATATACAGTAAACGTTCGCCTAATGGCGCTATGGGCTCCCTTGACATAACTGGAATTTTAGACACAAACTAAAAATGCCCTCCCATAAAAATCCCACCAGCAAATAAGGGCACATACCCTTAATTTTTGTTGGGATTTTTGGAGGAGGTAGCTCTCTATTTGTACATGAAATTTACTCCAAGGCAAAGGAGCCCAGTTGCGCCATTAGGCGAACGTTTACGGTATCACCACAGACCCCTAGAAAAGGGTATGTTATATCACCAACCAAAACTTTAATGCTATCAGTTGATTCTAAATAAAAATCAATCCCTACTTTCTACTATTCAATGGTACTGCTACAGTCCCCACACTGTGTACATCACAATCCTATACAGTACCAATACCATTGCTTGATGGCAGCTGTAAGCATTGCCACACATAGTGTCAAATCTACAGGTTAACAGCACCAACCTAAGGGGACAACTATATACCCACAAATGCCACATCTACCATTACATGCAATGATCTGAAGTGACCGTTGAAAACTGCCTACTGTGATACAGGTATAGCATCAAACCATACCAAGATGTTTCAAGCAGATTCAACACTTGCTTCAAACTGTATATCATGCTTTGTTGTGTGCAGAGTGCTCAACCCTCTCTGTGCGGGAATCAGCATGAAAAATGCAAAAATAAGCCAGGTATTGGCTTAGTATTTTTGAGCCTAGCTCTTGATAATTTGAGAAAATATCTCAAAACTTGGACTTTTTAAGTTGAAGCCTATTGCTAGCACGCAGAGCATTAATGGATACCGTACTTTCAGTTTATCTCTAGATCCGTTTGATTGAATTGAATGCATTTTCAATGACACTTAAATAATCAAATGCTTCACAAAGTAGCAAGGTAAGTAGCACAATATACATTAGCATATGTATAATTTTTCATACTTTAAAACATGATTATGAAAGTCTAAAGCCCTTAATGCTGACTAACTTCAAAACTTTACCATTTCCCACCCTGATGTGGCAGTGACGTTAGTGCACATTTCATTGGGAGCAACTTCAAATCGCTAGCATTCACTCAAAGCGCCGGCGTACACATGCACACGCTTAATGGTGCTGCACAGCTGCCTCAACGCATTGACATCACTGCCACATCAGGGTGAAAAAAACAGTATAGTCCTTTCATCTACCGTCCATACACATCAGGATTGCACAATCTATGTGTATATTGGACAACAACCTCAAAACTCTATTGACATTGTAATTTGAATCTTTCCGTCTTTTTACGTTTCATACACCTACCCCCAGGAACATACTCCCTCTATGACCCACATGCTCATGGTTCAATAACCGAATAACCAAGATTTGTCTTTGAGGGTAACACAATTATTATCCAAAAAACAAATATCTTCAGGCTGTATGAAATTGGTACCTACCTATCAGTTTTGATTATTTATTGAAAAGCCTGTTTCTTCCAAATGCAACATTGGATCCTATCAAAATGACCCAAAGTTTTATAACTTTTCACAACATTAATCTACAAGTTAGATGGATATTATGTTGCATTTTGATGTGCCAGTATTGTCCATAATCACTGCAAATGAATGGTTGCGAACCTGTTTGATACAACAAAGGTTAATTTCTACACATATTACTAAGAATACACTTAAAAAACTTTGGTTGGTAAATTCAAGCAATCTATAGTCCCCAAGTGGCAAATCCTACAGGGTTATCTTCTGTCAAAACGGTGAAAGGTTCAAGGAGTAGACCAAAGTATACCCTCTAGTCTAGCAGCTGAGATATTGCATAAGATCCTATGCAATGGAATTTTCACAAGATTTTATTTTCGCAACTGTAATGAGTGAAAATTGAATCACAAATATAAAAACTCACAAAGTAAAACCCACAAGGGAAAACATAAAAACCCACAACCACTTTTTGATCTAATTAACAATGTTTAGATATAAGTAACCCCTAGTTATCCTCTGATCTCACGAAAATTACCTCCCACAAAAATATTGCACACTCTAGTACTACAGGGAAGAGTGTCCAGTGCCATCGTGTGGTCAATATTGAGCCTGTAGGTAACATACTCCTCATGCATCCCAATCAATCCTTGTTTTGTTTACTGGTCAGCAATATATCTAACCAAATTCTTTCATTTCTTTGCTTTTTTATAAATGTGGTTGTAATGTATCTCCTTTCGTGATACAACGGTGTATCTTTAGGTCAAATTAGGATGGATACATTGAGTATTTGATACATCCATCAAAAATGTCGATACTGGGTGGACACAATTTAAAACCCTTTGCTCAAGAGTTATAAAACCTACAATTTGTAGCCCAATTGGGCTGTTCCAGTTGAAATCCATACACCCCCTATGGAAGACATGACCTTATCTTCTACACAGGGAGTGTGAATTTCAAATGGAACCACCCATTCAGTATCGTCTGCTCCAAAATGGGCTATTCCAGTTGATATCCATACACACCCTATGGAAGACATAACCTTAATCTTCCACACAGGGGGTGTAGATTTCAAATGGAGTCATTCATTCAGGGAGCTCCATTTGAAATTCATACTCCCTGCATGGGAGGTTAAGGTCATGTCTTACATAGGGGGTGTATGGATTTCAACTAGAATAGCCCATTGGGCATCTTTGTTGACTATTCCTGCTACATAAAACAAATGGTTCAGAGATAAACAAGCGAATAAGCCGGGGGAAATAGGCTTACATGTCATACACATAAACACTCAAACATTACAAACTTAATGCATGAGATCAAATTAATGATGCTTAACCGCAATTCTTAATAATAATATATCAAAACACAGGGGAAAGAAGAACCATGCATTGCACATTGGCACATTCTAATATGAAATTACAATGGAAACATAAAATGCATAAGCAGTTAAGTCAGAGAAAAAAATCTGGACATTCTGGCCTGTATGGGGACTTGAACCCCAGGCCTCCAGATAGTGCTGATGCTCTAACCACTGAGCTACACGGATTGTCCTGATAAACAGGTCTTAAATCTGGTACTTCTGGATGAGCAGTCAGGGTAAACAGTACACACAAAACCACCTGCATGTGGATCAATTAATGATGCTTACCAGCCACCCTAATTTGCCAATGATTCGGAGATACTTTGTGTGACTTTTTGGCATGCGTTAAACACGATTTTGGTTACCATATTGTCCCACAAACACCAATGGTATGGTGAAAAACTTGCAAACTTTTTAGTGACTTTTTCCCTCAATTTGAGCTAAATATATCTTGGCAACCCTGTCTAGCTACTTCCTGACGATACAAATAACACCTTGTAGTACTTCATCATATGCCGACGTTTGTTACAAATGTTGGCATGTTGTTAACAATATCTGGGTAATGGAAACAGTGTAGTAATAAGCCACATACTCTATATACCTATACAGATCTATCACAAAGGTGTAAACATGACATGGAAATGCTACTCCAGTAATGACATTTTGATCAATTTTAAACAATAGATGTTGACAAGATGATGTTTGCTTCCCTTCATTAAACTTCAAGATTTGTTTGATCTATCTAGACAGTGGTTTTCATATGAGAATCAAAAATGTGTATAACAATGCCCTACAATAGTAAGTACTATAGGTGGTGTTTACCACTTCTAAGGTAAGGGATGGGTCTGTCAATCTGGTCACGCCTCTTTAAGTAGCCCTCTGTTGCTTTAGGGGGCTATCATTTTCTTTGGAAGGGGGATCCCAAATATACTGGGGGAGGGGTCATAAATTTTGGAAAGAAAAATAGGGGGAGGGGGTCATAAAATGTTTGATGACCAAACTGTAGGGAGTCACAAGATGATGTTTATTTTATTCAAAAAGACTGATTTCAATGCAATTTTAACCTGTGGTGGGGGGGTCATAAAATTTTATTGACGCTGACTTTTTGTAAATTTGGGACCCCCCTTCCGAAGAAAATGATAGTATACTATTTAGAGAGCTTGCACATTTTGGCTGAACGTTCGCCAAGTCTGTGAGGGCCACAGACTGTGACTACCCTTTAAAGCACAGCTTCCATGTCAAATTGTAAAAAAAACTGATTTCCCTTCCCAGTATATATCAGCCTTTTTTTTAGACAAGCTGCCACTACGCTCTACATCTGTCGCATTCTATTAGCGTTTGTCATACTACGAGCTATTACTCTCTATTGCCATCTATTGCGTGACTAGTGTCAATTTAGCAAACAACATCATTTCTACGATATTTCTATTAAACAAGACCAAAGTACATTGATACAACAATCACCTATGATGTAGATAATAACATCTTTTTCAATTCAATAATAAACCAAATGAAATTGGAGTTGACACTACAGGGGAAAACCTGTTTGATGCAAAGTGATACAATTAAATATATTTGTGATAATTTTCCAAAGAGGCAAGAATTGAAGAGACCGGGCTCTAGTATGTTTATAATATGTTTTTATATAGTGTACATTCCATTTGCAAAGTGTACATGTACTAGTACAAGTACTACATGCACAAACCAGTGTTATGACTTGAGGTCTTTGCCAATAAATGGTTGATGTAAATAATTTTAGTTCCTATGTAAGACAATTCAATATGGTAGCTTTCCCACAAAGGTTTATACAGAGCTTGAGTAGCCCTACTAGTATAGGGCCTTTTAACAGTGGTGATCCAAAACCATTCTATATCATAAAACCTGGCTATTTCCAGAGAACTGCTAAACCCAGTGACTGCTATTTCGTGTGGAGCGGTTAGTGGGTTTTAGCGGGGTTCGGATATAGTGTGTTTAAAAGGCCATATAGTAGGGCTAAGCTTGAGCTCGCCTAGTCTTAATGTATTTGGAATTTTTGGACATAGGTATGTGGAATTGGTAACAAAAAGAGTAGGCACATGACTGAATTAGTGTAGTCCACATGCAAGGACTTTTTAATAAAGACCTCGCTCATATATTATTCCAGATTTAAAATAATATTACTGATTTGAACAATAACAATTGCCTAAATTAAATTATACCATTCAATATAATCCATCCATCACATTACAAATAAAAAAAAATGTACAAATTCAAGGATTGAAATTGTACAAATACCAGTATTATAATAGAATGATGCAAGTTCAGGGCAGATAATACAAGCAATTTTAAAATCAATTTTGCTATATATGACATAAATGCAAACTACTCCAGGCAAAGACTCAATTAACCACTTTCAATTTAGCAAAATCCTTAAAGGAAGATTTTTACCCTAAGAGCTCAAATCTGAAGATATTATTCTTGTAAGCAAAACCCAGATGGTCACTCTTTAGTTTAGTAGTGTACACTTATTTATACTGTGGATTAGTGTAATTAAGCTAGTTTATTTGGCCGTCTTGGACAATAAGATGGTTGTGTCCTCTGGCAACAAAAATTCTCCTTGCTCATGCACTTTAATCATTTGGTCTTGATGTACTGCTACCGAGTGTCCTAGTTCTTATGTAGTTCCATCAATGCGCTATTCCAGTTGAAATCCATACACCCACTGTGGAAGACATGACCTTAATTTCCCACACAGGGGGTGTAGCTTTCAAATGGAGTCACCCATTCAGGTAATCCCATTTGAAATTCTCACCCCCAGTGAGGGAGACTAAGGTCATGTCTTCCATAGGGGGTGTATGGATTTCAACTGGAATAGCCTATATGGCACTCTGAGCTGAAATGATCTCATCCCCAACGGCATTAGTTCAAAACTCACAAAAACAACCATAGCTCAAAATTTGACCTCTATATGTAGGGCATGAGTTTTTGTACCCATGATGCTCAAAGGTCATTCTATAGTGTACAAGTATGTTGGGGTTAAAGAACCGGACATGGAGGATGAGCATGTTTATTTCCTAGAGTGGGGCTTGGGTATATGGCTTGGACATTACACTGAAACACATTTACATAAAAGCAGTTTATAATGTGAAGCAATGTTATATCACTGAATTTAGATGGGCATACAGCATAGGTTTTTACAGCATAGTATTTTAAGTGTACTTGAGTCTCGCAGAATAATTTTAACATAGCACAAGCATAGCTTACCTATTAAGTGACAGCCTATATTCAGGGAAGCTAAAAGACTGTTGGAAATTTTACAAATTCAAACAAGCAATAAAAATAAAATATATAAAAGTAAAATATATTTATAGTAATATTTATAGTAAATGATGGCAGGCTTATCAAAAACTCCTATGAACACCTACAAAATTCAGTGTCAATTTCAACTTAACAGGAAAAGGTTTCCTTTCAATTTAAATTAGTAAATGGTTTAAACGTATAATGGTTCAGAATTTCTACCAATATGTATAGTGGTATCCTGTTCTTCAGAATATTTTTCAGCCAATACAAATGCACAATTTATACACATATCTTACATACATTATTGTGCTATACAAAATTGCTGAATTACAAAATATCCTCCATCAACAAGTTATACTGTTCTTGCATTCTGAATGATACAATTTAAAACAGTCACCCTTATGCAACTGTCAAGTGATGTCCTGGCCCCTGGGTACCCAGGATGACCGGGAATTATGCCGGGCTGTATTTTTAAAATGTTAAACTCCCCAGTTGATTCTTGGCCAAATCCCCAAATAATGGTAAAATTTGTGAGTAAACCTCCGGCTAGGTCCTGACCCCTACTACCTCCAGCTAGGTCCTGACCCCTACTAGCCGGGCAATTACTGCAAACCCCAGCCTTTTGCCTTCACTGAAGTCTCTGTCCATATTCCTGGCTCTTTTGACTTTGTCAAATCCCTGATCAAAGCTCGGCACATGCCTGGCCCTGTGGGGACAACATTTGTGGCCAAATGTAGTCAACTGCCCAGCCATCCCAGGGTAACCAATTGACAAGTGCATTAGAAAGGCAAAATTCAAATTCAACTTTTCCATCTTATAAGCAACATAGTTTCTTTGACTTCCTATACATGGACTACCTCTTTTGGGCCTACCTACCATCCACGCTCTGGTCATCTCGCACGTATGATACCATCTACCTGCATATAAACTAAATGGTTCTTATGGTCAGCATCAATAGAAAGGTCGTAATAGATAAGACTTGCCCCTGGGTCCACGATGACCATGCTTTGATGTGAACCAATATCTGACAGTTTCTTTCCTAACATCATATTTCTTTTACTGTGGCTTTAAGCACCTTGTTTCGCTATCACAAGCAATAAGGCTGTAACAAATAAAGACACTATGCAGTTCAATACTTCCTTTAACTATGGGATATTCATTACTACAAACATTATGACCGATGAAAAGTATATCTTTACAGTAAATACCATTGGATACACATTTTATCAATTTAGGATGAAAATGGCATAAAATTATGATGAAAAGAAGTATGTAATTAGGTTCCTACAGATAACATACATCCTTATGTCATAAAATAGTCAAACAGCAAATTTCATTTTGCTATATAGCACTCTGGCCAAGCACTAAATTAAATTCATATGATATTAGCGAGATGTTTATCACGCGGCTTCGCCAATATAGAACACGTTCCCGACTGTTTCACCTCACGTCGGTCTTTGAATGTTGCCGTGACTAAAAAGAAGTGTTTAGTTTACCACCATGATAATTTCACAACTTTCGTTTCGAATGTGAACTACTTTCCACAGGATAAGCTGAATTTATTTCCAACTGAGTTTATAATTGACAAACTGAAATATTTTATTTACTGTTCTGTAAATGTTTACCAAATGAGTGGAATAACTCAAGAACCAGTAGTCTCTGTATATCCTCAAGGTACCCACACTTTAACCCCATGAGAACTACCTGCCGATTGGCCAAAAAAGAAGTTTTCATTATCAATTGGACCAATCAGCAACATTGTTAGAATAATTTCACCATGCAAAAAAAATTGGGGTAAATTATTTGCAAAGCTCCATTCTGATTGGTGATTAAAGTGAAGATATCATGTAATTGACCAATCAGAGGCAATGTTAGATCGACAGGCAGTGCTCAGGGGGTTAAGTTGCTTTTATTGCTGATATTAATGTATGACTACATACAAGAGATGACAGAATACATTCAATACTTCATTATTTATTCATTCACATGAAATTTCATAATAATGTTTAAAAAATACCATGTTGAATAACCAAGTTTGCAGTTTGCACTTCAGCAAATTTCAAATCTGTTTGATAAATGCAAACATAATACTTTTCTGTAAAGCATGTTATGTAAACAGTAACTTCCCTTCAAATTTAGTGTTCACACGCGAGGCTTTATAATCAAATTGATATCTGCGAAAATCAGAATTAAGCAGCTGCTATATACAGGCTGCAAATTGGGTTAGCAATTTTATAAAATAGCCAGAAACATCCTGAGCTTGGTCACACCATGTTTGATAGCATAGAAAGCTAATTTACCTTAAAGGGTATACTGAAAATCAAATGTAGTAGACCAGTATCATCTTGTTATGTTAAACAAAAATAAACAACCTTGATAGGGAGATAACAAAATAAACAAGTCCCTCCAAAAAAAACACATCGTAACACATTCAAGACAAAATCTTTAGGACTTACAGATTATTTGACCACTTGAGTACTTTTTTGATGTTTCAAATAAAAAAATGAGCCAATTCTGTATTTTGTATACTGACTCCTAAAATGGGCCAAGTCAACCTTTTCTAGGTGAGACCTCTTTGGTACTAAATCTCTAGGGGGCACAGTGCCCCCTGACAAAAAATGCAAGAGACAATCTGGAGGGCAAAAATTCACCCCGATCTTGGGCCAAATTATCGTAAAATACAAAATTTGTGCACACTATGTGCACACATTGTCACAATGAAGCCCTTTTCATCCTGATCATGGGTGAAATTGTGTAAAATATAGAATTTTTGCGCGTTACGCATGCACATCACACCAGTACAGCCTTTTTGGAAGCTAAAAGACATGTACAGTCTCTCTAAAAACAAAAACCGTATATGTATGTAATTTTTTTTGTCTTTATTACCCCCCCCCCTCCGACCAAGAAAGCTGGATATGCCGGTTTCAATGAAGAGTGCTATCACAATACAGAGTCATCTACTCATTCTCAGGTTAGAATCATCCACATTTAGAGTAAACCCTAAAATAAGACACCTAATTCCTGTCGTATGTTAGACACAAGACAACTTGGGATACCTTTAACTCTGTTTGCTATTCTACACACTGTGTCATCTATCCCAGTAGCAATACAACATGCTACTTAATTCTTTGATGAAGCAAGACTAGACATACATGTCGACAATGATGAAGACATTGCGAGTCTTCACACCGTACATAGTACATTGAAATTTGTTCTAATTTGACATAGACAAGATCTAGGGCCTACATGGTTAAAAAGTTTAAGGCGCATGTTGGATACATGTATACTTTATGAAAATAACTAAACAAACAAAACAGACAAATAGAAAATGTGTAAAATAGCTAAGACAAGGAGAATAAAAAAGTTGAATAAGGCAGATAAGCCCAGCTTCATTTTGGAATGAAGTTGAACTATTACATGTGAAAGATTTTATAAATGCTATATTCATTAGTAACCTTGTGTGATAAATAAAGTATTTTACATTTAGCATTTCTTTCTTATCATGAACCTTTATAATCATGTTTTTTTTTTCCATTTATGTCAAATGGTAAACACAACTACTACTAAATGTAGCATTCATATAAAGTTTCAAAAACCGAAATTAAATTTCAACTCGGTCCTAAAACAATGGCATCTTTGACTTTTTTACCTAATTCACCTTTTCGGTAAATCCCATATAAGCCTTTGCGAGTACACCTAAGAACTTCGTCATTCTGCGTCCACGACGCTCTCTGCCCGATCGCACATCGTTTATCGAACATCGTTTACTGCGCATTGCAAGTCGGCGTGACGTAAAATGACGAGATCTCAGGTGTACTCGCAAAGGGTTATGGGATTTACCGAAAAGGTCAATTGTGCTCTGTTTTACACAACCTAAATTTACATTCTGTACCAACTACTACAGGGTTACTAATGAACATACCGCAATTAAACTTATTTTTACATACTGCTCTGAAGACTCAGTGAATGGGTTACAATACAGCAGTTTTGTGTCTAGAAACTCAATTTAAATTTCTGTGTTCATTGAATCCCTCAAGAGCTTACTGTTCCGATGAGTTTTAGATTCCATAACCTGGATTCTTTGGTTGGTCAAGTGGAAATAATTTGAACTTCTTCCCCCAAGGGGTGGGTCACTGTTCTCAAATGATGTGATAAGCTTATGTACACTGACAATAATAATGAAACCAACTATCTCATCTTTCTGCTCTCAAAATATTAACTATTGATTTTAATCATGGTATATTATATTACATCTGAAATTGCATCTGTCCATTTTTTGTAATTTCAATGCAAAAAATGCCGCAATATTTACACATATTCTTTACCAAATCAACTTGAGATATGCGGTAGATAATGAATTACTGTTGACAAATAGACAATGACAGCATACCTTCTTTCGGACGTTCTTCCTTTCAGAATCTAATAACAATTAAGCTTAGCCTTGAAGGGGAAGTTTTATGTGATTAACCCGCAACTAGATTGTTCTCCGGTCGGTCAGTTAGCCGCTCATCTACACCATCTTTCATCATATGACCAAAGGGACACTGGGGTAGCCATATCCCACTGGGCACTGACCGTATGAATATTCCAGCCGGTGGGTCGGTCATTCTTTCCCCATCCAGTCATCAAGTTGTCGGTGGCCATTATCACATCGTTGGTATATATCCCTCGGGGATACGACACATGTTGGTCATCTTGAATTTAAGCATCGTAAGTTTGTTGATCCACAGACCCAAGTGGCTGGGTAAGCTTTGCATTAATTAGTAGCGCTGATAATCAGTATAAAAGACGTTTTTTAGCACGGGATGAGAAGGATTTGCAGCGTCAAACATAAAGAATATAAGGCAACTAAATGACTAGGATGTTGGTTTATGAACCCTAGTGACTACTTTAGAGCTACCTGCATTTGTATGTCAAACATCTTACCACAGGTAATTGTTGCCTTAGTAAACAAAATCTATGCCAATAATTCAATAAAAATGTGCAAAAGCATGACAGTGTTTCTGTAACCTTGTTGGCAATGACATTATGGTATGTATACATATAGTAAATGCCTATCTTTGGTAGATAGCAGAGTAAATACCCAACTATCTTCAGTAGATAGCAATAACAAATAGTAAAGGATAATAATTAAGTATCTGTGCTATTTCAACAATGGGCTATTCTAGTTGAAATCCATACACCCCCTATGAAAGACATGACCTTAATCTCCCACATGGGGGGGGGGTAGATTTCAAATGGAGTGAAACTCACACTCCCTATGTGGAAGATTAAGGTCGTGGCTTCCACAGATCTCGAGGTGTATGGATTTTAATAGGAATAGTCCATTGCCAAATTCAAGTACAGCAGATACCTGTTACATATGAAGTTACCTTTAAACGCAAAATCGGAGTCAACTGAATTTTTTGGAATAAACTTTTTTCGTGGATATGTACTGAAAAATGTCATAAAAAGAGGATGCTAGGATCACAAAATACTCATTTAATATACAACTGTCTACAGTAGATATCAAATTACAACTGTCTACAGTACATAGCAAATACAAGTGTCTACAGTACATAGCAAATACAAGTGTCTACAGTAGATATCAAATTACAACTGTCTACAGTAGATAGCAAATACAAGTGTCTACAGTAGATATCAAATACAACTGTCTACAGTACATAGCAAATACAACTGTCTACAGTAGTTAGCAAATTACAACTGTCTACAGTAGATAGCAAATACAAGTGTCTATAGTAGATAGCAAATACGCAACTACCTACCATAGATAAGAAATACATCAGGGACATATAGAAGTGTGCAAATGCATATCATCGTCCACTCCAAATTATGATGTATAGCAACGCTCTATGTCAATTACTACGTATAGTTACGCTATTTACATGCAACTATGTAAAACAGATGGTGTGACAAGTAGAAAGCCTTACATTTAGGCCTTCATATAGACCACTTGACATGTGACGTCATTGCCCGGTATGCGCATGAATAATGGCAATTTCCATTGTTCTCTGCTCTGCAGTGTGCGTACACATTGTAGTTTGCTCAGGGCACATGCATTTGAAATCGCCCACCACATTTCATATAGAAGAAAGCCATTGAACAGTATAGTGGTTCGTTTAAGCATATCGATAGACCAGTCCCTCGCCTTTGTTGATAAACAATGATGTCATGTGGTCTATAGTAATATATTTGTTATGTGCAGTTGAAAGAGCTGAAAATTATATAAAATCTTCAGTAGATAACAATTACTGACAAGATTTTACAGTCCTGTAATAATTCATATTCACAAAAGACAGCAATAATGAAAAAATTTCAGGAAGATACATTCATAACTCATTCATTAAATACATTTCGTGATAAACAACATCAAATTCTACACAATCCCTCAGAGCCGAATTAGAAACCAAATTAACTAAGTGACTATTCAACGTCATAAGAACATGTGGGGGAGGTAGAAGAAATTGATTATGTCCCATATATGAATGAATATTGAGCTTAGCCAGTGTACAGTGAAATCTCAGTGTAATTCCCAATCACACACACATGGCTTGGTAAGCACCTGTCTTGCTACCATTTTACACATGGTTTCGCACAATTTTATGACAAAATTGAAACATGCTCCAAATTAATTAAAAGGCTAAATTCAAGTCAACTTTGACTTAAGGTTTCTTACAATTTTACGACAAAATTGAAACATGGTCTAAATTAATGAAAAGGGTCAAATTCACATCAACTTTGACTTAAACACCATCTAATACAGTTAAATGATATCATTTTCTGTATATTTCCCTCCATTTTAGAACATAAATACTATTTTTGTGTCAGTAAACTTTAAGTTTGGTCAAATGCTTACTGATGATGTTGGTGAAAATAATGTCTTACAAATACTACATCACTACATTAACTACATCATAAAACTTGCTAAATAAAGCACAAATAAACATGTAATACATGTGACACGATCAAGCTAAACAAGCTGCCTGTCATAAAATATACCAGATTCAATTTTTCACCAGATATTTTTTTCTCATTTATAGCTTACAATATGCTGCAAATTGCAATGGAATTAGGACTTACAATTCATGGCCATGTACTTATCTTTCTACTGCAGAAAACAACAAAACAAAAAAATAAATTGGCCGTGTCTCAAAAAACAATTTTAACGACAAACGACCCACACATACAACCCACATGTTATACTTCACCTAGCATACATCTCAACTGGTTAACACATGGACTCAATGAGGCACTAAAACTATACATTAAGAACGGCAAAGTACCTTGACCTGCGTGAATAACTGCCAAATTTAGCAGGTTTTTAGTGCTATTAGTGTTGTAGCCTATTTCTATACACTGACGGCATTAAACCGGCACGCATGCATAATTTGTATACTGATCTACCTGTCTTTACTGTGTTCTCAAAGTGTCTTAGTACTTTGTTACAAGTCAGTGAATTGAAAGTGTGTATGGAAGTAGAATGATGCGGTTGTATTACATGGATGGTGTGCTTCCTATCTGTTTATTCCTCCCATATATAACAGCTATGTGATAGCACATGTACTATCTTTAGTGCAAAGGGCTATTCCAGTTTAGATCCATACACCCCCTGCGGAAGAAATGACCTTACTCTTCCACAGAGGGAGTATAGATTTCAAATGGATTCAGCCATTCAGGTAACCCCATTTGAAATTCACACTCCCTGTGTGGAAGATTAAGGTCATGTCTGTAGAAGATTAAGGTCATGTGTTCCAGGGGGTGTATGGATTTCAACTGGAATAAACCCATTTTCTATTATGTTATGTAATGCAGACTGTCTTGTGGGTTCCTGCAAAACTTTTTTCTGCTACCACTGATCATTTTGCTTTTCAATATCAGCCAATATGGTTAACAAATATATGAATATCCTTTGGTAAGTTGCTTTAGACAATGTAAAACATTGTTTAGTTGATTTAAACAGCTGTTTACCAGGGAGTATGGTGACTGAACAGAACAGGCTCCGACTCATAATCAGAAGATTGCGGGTTCAAACCCGACAAGGCCATTGTGTTGTGCCCTTGAATAAGGCACTTTATGTCAATTACTCTTCACCACCCAGGTGTATAAATGGGTACTGGCATTCTTAAATGCTGGGAAGGTAACCAACTCACTGTGGAGGAGGCATGGTGATCTCCCCACAGCAACATTTCACGGAATCTGGACTAACCACTACCAAAACGAAAAAGAGATGGGCACTCCGTCCTGTAAAATATGCAGGTTCGACTCCTTTACCTTTACCAGGCACACTGTATGCCTATACTTTTAACTTAAAATGATACACCCCTCCTTCCACATATACATAGGCAAAAAGCAGCTTGGATGTTGGGCAGTGGCGGCACCACGGGGGGGGGGGGGCATGAGTGGGGGAAATGCCCCCCAGTCAGAACTCTTTCCCCCAGAAAAACCCAAAAATTACTGAAAAATTCCACTTTTTATGTAAATTTGCACAAAATTTGTTGATTTTTCCCCCCTGAAATTCACTTTGCCCCCCAATGCCCCCCCGAAAAAAATTTCCTGGCGCCACCACTGATGTTGGGGTTGAAAATGGCACACAGACATGAAGAGTAAATGGAATAAATGGTAGGGTATTCTAATGGATAACCAACATTTCAACACTCCATGTTCAATTTCTAAATAATCTTGGTTCACAATCATTAAACAGTTAATCAAATCCATTTTTTACGACTTTTCACTGTGAGATGCAAGAAGCAAGCTCTGAAATTATCATTGTGGAGCCTCTAATGGCCAAGTGTTAGGAATAGAGATTTCATTTCATTAACAATTTAATAGTGTCCTATCCACTGTAGTGACCGCCAGACCATGTCCACTTAACCAGGCTTACTCATCATCATATACGTAGTCATACTGGCAATTTTCGTGACATTTTATTTTTGTACTTTCCGCACGTGAAAAGTTACGTTCAATATAAAAGACATACAAATATTTTGACTGTTAAAGAATGTTTTAGATTGGATGAAATTGCAAAATTAAGATCCATCAAAATACTCAGAATCTTAGCGATTGTGAAAAATTCACATTTTGAAAAAAGATAAAAGTGTTTTTTTACCAAACAGATTGAAGTACACACATAACGAAGTCATGGCTAATTGCCCTGGATCTAAATATATAATGACTAAATCATTTGGGTTTAACAATAAATCATTATGTCCTTTGGACATGTTACCTTGTTGATGTAATATTCAAAAGCTATATCATAATATAAAATAATGAACAGGGTATTGGGGCAAATTGTTATGAGTAATCTTATCTTTGGTAGATAGCAAGGAATGTAGAAGGAAGAACTTGGTAACATACACAATCAATAGAAATCCCATTTACAAACAACATGCATCTTCAGGAGATAGTAAAAGTAGCAGTTGGAATTGCTATCTTCAGTAGATAGTAAATTTCAATAGCAGTTAAAATTGCAATCTTCAGTAGATAGCAATTTAAATAGTTAGAATTGCTATCTTCAGTAGATAGCAAATTTAAAAAGCAGTTAGAATTGCTATTTTCATTAAATTGTTAATTTCAATAGCAGTTCATTGCAATCTTCAGTAGATAGTAATTTAAATAGCACTTGGAATTGCTATCTTCAGTAGATAGCAAATTTTAAAAGCAGTTAGAATGCTATCTTTGGTAGATAGCAAATTTAAATTGCAGTTAGAATTGCTATCTTCAATAGAGAGTGAATTTAAATAGCAGTAAGAATTATTGCTATCTTCAGTAGATAGCAAATTTAAATAGCAGTTACAATCTTCAATAGCAACCGGAAATAATAATTAGAACTTATATTCAGTAGATAGCACCAGAATACATTATGTGAAATTGCTATCTTCCGCATCAGAATATATTATGTGTAATTGCTATCTTCAGTAGATAGCATCAGAATATATAGTACATGGAATTTCTATCTTCAGTAGATAGCGTCAGAATAATCTATATTACATGGAACTGCTATCTGCAGTAAACAGTCCCTTCATAGTGGTCCTTGGAATCACTATCTGATATAGATTGCATCTATAAATACCACTTGCATTTGCTATCTTCAGAAGATAGCAACAATAACTGGAATTGCTGGCTCCAGTAACAACAATACAGTGAATTTCTATAGCAGACATATCTCACATATAAAACCACCAAACATTATGCACAGATAGTTATAATACCAGGTGACATTTGAGTGGATTCTGTCAACCCCCTCCCAATGACTACATATCCAATAGGTCTATGCACCTGAATGTTTCTTTTCAAATTCCCCAATACACTGTACAATAACACACTTCACTACTACTTTGACACTTTCCATGTATAGCTACATACAATGGGCATACACTCTCAACTACTACACTATTCAAAAACACACATTGCTCACACACAGCTGGAATCCTTCTTTATCTGGTACCGCTTGTAGATCACAAATCTACATACACATAATCAGAATGGTCTCATTTACCTCTGGAGTACCTTTTACACACATTGGCTTCTTCAGCTTTGGTGTTCAAAGAAATGTCCCTCAGTGTACATCAAAAGAATGAATATTTGGGCACATTTAAACCACTCAGTCCCCCTCAGATGAACTACAGAGGATGTCTAAACAAGTAGAGGAGAACACATGGTGTACCTCTACTATATGAGTTCTCAACAGAAGAGTTTGGTTGTGCATACATTTTATAACCCTTACTAATAAACACCATCTATAGACCATGTTGGGATGAACTTTGCAGTACCTGTATTCTTATTAAGGTCGATAAACTGGGTACTGCATGTTGATAACAATTTCTTATGGATACTATAAGATAGAACATGACCTATATCTGGCGGCCATAGCTGGGGGCCATCCATCCATTTTATGCGACGCCAGTATCATAGGCGTGCAGCATTTACCGCTCTTGTGACACGGCGCAAGTGCTACGCGCTCTGATGCACTCGCGATGGTGGGCGTCTTGGATCGCAATCCAATCAAACTAAGCTAGTTTGGCGCGGATGGCCCCCAGCTATGGCCGACTTAATCCTGACCATCACTTGGCTCGTCGGATACGTCTATACCACACTGCATTGATCTTACACAAATGGGGCAAAGGTCGCATTGCCAACTTGAACATGCTTTGGTTTGTTTTGAGATCATTGAAAGAATGAGGGTATGTGATATAACAAAGGTTAATGGATGGGGGTCATGTTCCAACTTATACTGAATGTATTATAGGTAGTACTTACTGCAGCAACGGAAGCATTTGACATGGAAGTACTCATTCTGAACTCTTAGCACCTCTCCAGAGCATATCTTATTACACCCAGCACATGCTACCTTCCGTCTGTCACCTAAATACAACAAGAAAAAACAGGAAAATTATGATTAAGACTTGTGGAGGCAACTCAAGTATGTCATCGTAAACATGACAACAATGGAATTGTGTGAATATGAAATGAATGGGATCGGGATGAAGCATACATACAACGAGACAAAATGATATATACATGTAGAATCTTTCAATTCAAGTCCATTTTCAATTATCTCATACTTATCCCTTTCCGCACAGACAGACATCTGCTGCAGATGACTAGATCATTTTCTTTTAAAAATTTTAAAAATTGTACATTTTATGACCATATTTGGAATCAGCATTGAAAATTAATCAAAATGAGTATAAACAAGCGTAGTATTGGTTCAAAGGCTCTTGAGATAGCTCTTGAAATTTGTATAAAATATTTCAAAACTTGACTTTTTAAGTTGAAGCCTATGGCTAGCATACAGAGCAATATGTGTCTTGATCAAGGGGAATGAGTCACATGTCGACCCTGGTCAAAAATGAGTTCTACATAAGTTTCTAAAGAGGACATTTATAGCTTTCAGAAACTGAAAACCCCATGTTGATACAACTTTTCTAGGGGAAGTTACGTCACTTGATCAATCGCTGAAAACAATATAAAACAAAAGAATGTTAACACTTTCTTTGCCAATACCTCAAAATCAATATTAGCAACATCCGACTCATTTCCCTTGATCGTGTCACATATAAGCTAACAGGTGGTTATGTGTCTTGCTTTCAGTGACACAACTACTCTGAGGGGAGTGCCCCACATCTTGCGAAATTTGAACAAAATGAAAATAAATGAAATAAAAGATAAAATAGACTCAAGAATGGAATCCTTATCTGGTGCTGAAGGATCTAACAATTCATGTTGATCCTTCATTATCATCAATTATCACCAAAATTAGACTTTATTATTATTACTATTTTTATTTAGAAAACACTCTCAGTCAATAACAATATATTACAGATGTTGGAAATGCTATCTTCAGGAGATAGTAAAAAATAAATAACAGATATAATTGCTATCTTCAGTAGATAGCAACAGGAAACGTAATTAAAATTAATATCTTCAGTATCAGGAAATGTAGCAATGAGAATTGCTATCTTCAGTAGATAGCGACAGGAAATATAGTGACTAAAAATTGCTATCTTAATAGTAGATAGCAACAGGAAATGTTGTAATTAAAATTGCTATCTTCAGAAGATAACAACCGGAAATGTAGATAGCAACTGTAAATAATAAGAATCTTCAGTAGATATAAACAGGAAATGTTGTAATCGTAATTGCTATCTTCAGTAGATATCAACAGAAAATGTTATAATTATAATTGCTATCTTCAGTAGATATCAACAGGGAATGTTGTAATTATAATTGCTATCTTCAGTAGATATCAACAGGGAATGTTGTAATTATAATTGCAATCTTCAATAGATAGCAACAGGAAATGTTGTAATTAAAATTACTTTCTTCAGTAGATTGCAGCAGGAAATTTAGTAATTAAAATTGCTATCTTCAGTATCAGGAATTGTAGTAATAAGACATGCTATCTTCAGTAAATAGCAATAGGAAATGTTGTAATAAGAATTGCTATCTTCAGTAGATAGCAACTGGAAATGTAATAATAAGAATTGCTATTCAGTAGATAGCAACTTGTAATGTAGTAATAATCTTCAGTAGAAACCAGTGGCAGTAAATTATATGTCAGAAAGTTATCAGATATTTAAAAAAAAATTCTCAACCATGTTTTATGTTTGAAATATATTTACCCACGGCTGTAGCCTGTATGCAAATATCTAAATCAATAGCACTAAGTCTACATTAAATAATACTCCCATCATCATTACAATATTTCCTACAGATAATTAAGAAGGTAGTCAAATTCAGCATCCTGACTGGTTTCTTTTTCACCGCATTTATGTAATATCATGTCTCCGTCGCCAGTAGCTAGCTCCGTTAAGTAGGTCAAATATTACAAATATGCAAATTTGGTTTCATGTTTATCTCAACTCGTTTTACATACTTCCGAAATATTCTATTCAGCAAAATGTCAACAAGTCTTAAAATAATTAAAATGTCATATTTCCCAGACAAAAAAGTCTCAATTTCAGTGTAATAGGTGTTTCATGCATGATGAGTGCCAGGCATCATTTGCATCTAGACAACAAAATTACGGTTATTCCTTCATGTAATTTTACACGAAATTAGGGTTAGGGTTAGGGTTAGAGTTAGGGTTAGTTTAGGGTTAGGATTAGGGTTAGGATTAGGGTTAGGATTAGGGTTATAATTAGGATTAGGCTTAGGGTTAGGGTTAGGATTAGGGTTAGAGTTAGGATTAGATTACACGAAATAATTACATGAAGGATCGACCAAAATTACTTCCTCCTCTCACCATAAATATTTGACTATATTTATCAGATTATTTCTCCAAATGATGCTATATACATAATTGACTGAATTTCCAAATTATCACCCCTTACATCCTCCCTTGTAACCAATAGCAACCACAGGCTGTTCCATTTGAAATCCATATACAGGCTGTATCAAAATGATCGGTACCCATCAACTTCCAGTGATTATGGACAAGACTGCCACATCAAAATATAACAAACAGGCTACCTTATTCATAGATGAATGTTAAATACGTTCATAGTACTATAAATCCTATGCATTTCAAGAGGATTCAATGTTGAATATGGAAGAATCATGCTTGTCAATAAACACCAAACACTGATGGCTACCAATCATTTTGATACAGCTTGTACCTTAATCTCCCATACAGGGAGCGTGAATCCCTCACAGGGAGTGTGAATTTCAAATGGGGTTACCTGAATGGTGGACTCCCCTTGAAGTCTACAGCCCCTGTGTGGGAGATTAAGGTCATGTCTTCCATAGGGGGGTGTGGATTTCAATTGCAACAGCCCAATTCAACATCCACCTGTTTCAACCCCGGGTTTCAACCCTTCTAGCAAAAACAATTTATATTCTTAAAAAAATAGCAAATATCCTCTAATTTTGTTGACTTAACGTAAACAAGTAACAAACTTCAAAAGCACCACTCAGTTCATATCATTTAAACTAAGTCATCATTGTGTAATACCAAGCTTATCCCTGTAAGTTGTAACAACTATCCAAAGTGTTTAAATATTTCACACATCTCCTCAAGTTCTTTATTATCATCCATTTTTAGCGTAATCATAATACCGCTAAGGGTTTCCGGTCTACCCTCCTCTGCAATTCATTGAGATGCATGGAATAGAATTATTTATAAGTCTACGAAACAAGACCGTATTTTTCATTCATCTCATGATGAGGAGCTATTTCTAGTCACCTGGCGACGATGGCAATTGATTATAAGATTTCCCTTTCTCAACCTTGACTTGATAATTTGAAATGTTTTTATTCAATTCCATTTACATCTGGAAATAATGAGAAGCCTGCCATTTTTTGATGTGTTTATTTTCACATAAATTCAAAGTTCATGCATATGACATGATTTGACTTATTTTCCTGCCAAATATGGTCATAAAATGTACCATTCATTGATCACACTTATCAGTTGTTACCTTTGGTGTATCATTTGATGTACTTTTAAGACAGGATTCAGTTGTTTCTACCCTACTTTTCATTATATACGAGCCCAAAATAACTGCAACAAGGCCAGCCAAGATCGCGTGCAAACAAGTTGAGAAGTAAGTATTTCTGCAGGCTGCATATCTCGTCTTGTGTAAATGATTATTGATAGAAAGAATATTACCTATCCATTGCTTGCTAGGGTAAACATATATGAAATAACACACCACATTCTTATATTATGTTAGCCATGTAATGCCACATCACCGGGGATCAAGTACTGTTCTTTTTTTATGAATACAAATAAATTTACAATTATCATGTCCTTTTGATGAAAGTATTCGCAGCCATAGTGCATGTTAATAACCATTGGTTACTGGTTCAAGCCTGGGCTTATACACCTGTTCCGAATTATGATTGCCATAGGCTTTGTGTTGTGATCAATCAGTGGTTGTAACAAAGAAAGCATGAGCCAGTTGACCTACAATCCCGGTCATATCCTAATGTGCACTATGCCAGCAGATTATCCGTTGGATAAGTAGACTCTCTTCACACACATCACTGCCCTTTTCTTGTTTTCCCTGTCTTCTTTCTCCTCTGCTCTCTTCTCCCTAACTTCCTTTCCTTTCCTCTCCTCACTTTCCCTTTTTCTCATTTCACCCCTCTCTCCTCCCCCACTGCTTTGTTCTCCCACCCTCTCCTCCTTCCTCTTTTCTTCCCTCCCCATTTCTCTCTTCTTTCCTCTTCTTTTCCCCTCTCTTCTTTCTCTCCCCTTCTCTTTCTTTCCTGCTCTTCCTCCTCTCCGTCTTTCTTTCTCTCCCCTTCCTCCTCTCCTCTCTCTGTCCTCTTTTTAAAACAAAGTCATCATACTTCTCCCATTCCTGACAACCATAAATGATCATCATCTAATTAAAGGGTTGTGCATGTTAAAGTTTGCACACTATTAACGTCCTATCTATCATGAATACCACCAAGGTTCATTACACTATAAAACTGTAGCAAGATTCTTTTGGAAGACAATCTTTTCATCACTCCGCTGTCATCAGTCATGTAATAAAACACTCCAAGTTAAGTGAACTCGCTGGTTCACTACCCCTATCATTCTTAACAATCACATGAATGCAAGTCTAAATACATGCATATAACATGTGAAATTATACACAAATTAAGCTGTGTTCACATAAGAATCAAGTATTGTTGCTTTTCAGTTTAAAAATACTAAAAAAAGACAAAATTTCATGCATTTTTTTCTGTTACTTTTGTAAAGAGTAACATGTTCCTACCTTCCACAGAGGGTTAACATCCTTATATCAAGAGTTATCTACTACACAGGGTTAACATTCTTACATTGGCTGCATATTGGATTTCAAGCATAACATGTTTTAATAGAAATGAATTAAATGAATTGGTTGTTGCACCATAATAAGTTTGATCTGTGCAGTCAATTATTGTGATTCAAAATGGCAAATGTTTAAGTCTAACATTATATTACATTGTCTGCAATAGATTTTTATTAAATGATTTTGAGGTTTATGAAATTTGTATAGAGAGCTGTGTGCAATTTTAGGGTACTGACCTCTGGTTTGCACAAGTCCCAGGTTCAATTACAAGTGGGGCAGCGTGGAGGGGTGGGGAATGGGATCTGGATTGTATTTCTATAAACTAAACCCTATCTTTTTACAGTGCATTTGGAATTGGGTAAATGAACATTGAGGGTGTTCTGTATTTCATAGCAGAATGGGCTATCCCATTTAAAGTGCACACTCCCCATGTGGAAGATTTTTGAAATATCTTCCACACAGTGGAATATAAATTTTAAATGGAATTAGCCAACTCTATTTGAAACTCACCCTCCCTCTGAGGAAGACTCGCATTGAATCTTTCTCAGAGGGTGTATGGAATTCAAAGGGAGCTACCTAATATGTTCATTCTAATTGAAATTCATACTCCCTCTGTGGAAGGAATGTCCAGAATTTTCCAGAGGGGTAGTGTGGATTTTAAATGGAATAGCCCAATGATACAGAACTCAATAAGTGAACAATTTGGGTACCATATTCGACCTAATTAGTGCCTGGAGGGATGAAGTCTGTCATTTGGGGGGTACATCAAATAAAAAATTTACACAAAGAAACATTCTAAATACAGTGGATCTGAAGTCAAAATCAGTCATCCCAAGTCACAAGGTGTGAATGGTAAATGTATTTAGACATTTGATCAATTTTATTTTCCAGGCACACCGAAAAAGGGGAGGGGCGCTTAAGAGAGATGCACTTGAATTATTTTGTAGGGGTGCTTATTAGGCTAGGGGGTAATTGTGTCAAATAAGATCACTTGTTTTGTGCCTTATTTATCCCTTCAAATGTAATTAAATATAAATATGAATTATACAGTTCAAGATCATTGCTGCAAAAGGTCTTATGACTGGCAATTTATATATTAAACTGTGACCTTTTGGTATTAACTTTTTATCACTATAAAATATACCTCCAAATGTAAGGACTTTCATTTATCAAAGAAATACAAATTTGCTTTAAGTGGTAATAAAATCTTAAACAGGATATGTAGTTGTTGGGTGACCCAAACGCAAAATTCAGATATCCTACGATATATTCCGTACATGTTGCAATATTTTGTTCCACCCTGTACATTACACCTGTATATGTTCCCACCATGTCACCCTGTTAATCTTCATTCATTTCCAATCCAACATCAGCATCGACCTATAACATTTGAATAAGCTTGCCTCTTGAGATGATTTTACAAAGATCAGTGTCTCACAGGGATGGTGATGTAACTGACAACACAAATCATGACTCTGCTGTTTTAGAGCTACATCAAAGTTAGACTGAATAGTCGGTACTCCGATATTTGTTTGTTGCGAGGCAGAATCCTCCCCCTACCCAACTTGACTTTCAGAAATAGGGTGATGTTGAACTGCATCAAAGCTGCACCCATCAACACTGAAGATGGAGATGTGTAGCATCCAGTGACAGATGGGTGGCAATTTGAATTTACATCAATTGCTCCAAAGCTTGTCAGCATTATTGTTTTCTGTGTGTGATGAATTCCCATATATTTTCAGTATAACAACTCTGAAATTCTGCTGCAGCTCTAGTTACTAATGCACAAGCCACAAAAAAGGTTAAATACAACAAACAAACAAACAAACAAACAAACATTTCTACATAGTTTCTGTAGTCAACAATTACACAACTTTCTATAAACATATCGCTTGATCATAAAAGTGATCAAACGTAGCAGAACACTCTATATAATCCCACCTTCAGACCAGAAAAGCTTGCCCGCAGGTCCGTTTCTCAACAACACAAAAATGATTGAACATTAACTCATTCCAAATCAAGAGCTATCAATAATAACAAACTTGAACGCGCAAAACGCACAGTGATATTTGACACTTTGAAAATGATGTCTGTAATCAGTAATCTTTAAAAAAAAAAGAATTTTATGACTTTCACAAGATTACCTTGAAATAATGGGCATTACAGTTGAAATACATACACCCCCCCACCGTATAGGACCTTAATCTTCCACACAGGGAGTATGCATTTCAAATGGGGTTACTTGAATGGGTGACTCTATTTGAAATCTACACTCCCTCTGTGTGAAATTAAGGTCATGTCTTCCATGGGGGTGTATGGATTTCATATAGAATAGTCCTTTCGGAAACTATGACAACAAATCTGTTGCTACTTCATAATTCATTTGACAATTTAGGCTGTAATTCATAATCTCATGTATATACGCGATGTGTTTAATCCAATCACAGATTATACGTTTTTAAGACGCAAATGGAGGTTATTGAAGAAGTATAAATGACCGCGTATCATGATGTAGTACATAAGTACGCTTTACAATGATCATGTTACGTGTTATATATTTAAACGGTTTACGCGGGTGCTTATGTCCATATTTAGTTGTGTGCTAGTGTGATTGGTCGCAAGTGGTAAGCTCCTCGGCTATTTGATTCTTTTACAGGGAAGATGGGAGATGAATTTAAATTGTGTTTTGATTTTAAATTTGAAAGAAGAAAAAGTGACGCATATGGAATTATAAAAAAGTAAAAAGTGATGGTCTTGAATGAGGTTAATGACTTTGCATCAGTTATAGTGTGATATATCTAAACATTGTGTTTTGGACCTCGGAATATCCCCCAGGGCTGTGCCCCTCAGGATATTCGTCGCCTCCAAAGCTCAATGTTTAGATATTTCAAGATACCCTCAAAACAACTGATGCGCAGTCATTAACCTCTAAAACAATATTAGTTAAATCATTCAACTGCATAGTATTAAAATCTGAGCCGAATATAACTTTATATTCATCTCAGATTAAATGGTAATAATACATTCAAATCCACTAATAATCTATTCTTAAAGCTGCCACAGAATAAAATATGCAAAATTAGACAATTCTGTATATAAGACCTCTTATTTTTCAAAATAAATGTTAGTGTAAAGTTTTCGCAAAATTTTCAGGCAAGCGAATAGTTTTTCTTCCTATAGGACTTGAGGAAATGTACAAATTTGCAGATTTTTTTTGTCACAGTAACAAAAGCTCTCTTCAAAATGAGATTTTAAAAAAAAATAGAAAAAAAAAGCTGGTATTTTCAATTCACAAATTTGCATAAGTTCCTTACTTATTTTCCAAAAATAAATATTTTACAAAATAAAGTTGTTTTATAGTATTTGGTTTCCATCATGTGACTCTCAGCGTGTTTATACTGAGCGTACGGCTTTTTGACCCGCTATTTTCCGGGCACAAAATACCGATCATAATCCGGCCACCGTTACCCAGCTTGTTTCTACTGAGACCAGAAAGCCGTGTCTCGCATACGATGCACAGCATTTTTTCCTGTAAACCGAAGTACGGAAAACAGATTTGACGGTTAATTATATCCTAAATTTAAATGTCTCACGGATGGCAGCTCATGGCATATGACCTACAATCACAATTTAGTATTTTCGTAAAATCCAAATTGCATTAATTTACCAGTGGATCTAGTAATTGGCTATTATGATAATTAATTTACAGCTCATATATAACCAACTCATTAATTATAAAGATATAACCAACTCATTAACTAGTGGGCCTATAAAGAAGTAGGCCTAGAGTAAGTAAAGTCATATCCATTTTACTTCATCAAGTTCATGCGAGTCACACATGTGTCCAGTGTATATAATATCGGAAAGAAGGAACCTACTACATCATAGGCCTAAGCTAGACTATACAAGTAGAATATAAATCGCGTTATTTTTGCAACACGCATGACCTCGACCCGGCAACCGATGACACGGCTCGTTTCTACTGCGCAGATTACACGCTTTGACCCGGCATGATTCACCTCAAGAGGTGGATCACGAAAAGCGAGCACATGACCCGCATGACACGGCAACCGATTATTCTAAGTCGTTTCTACTGGGCTCGTTACCCGCACGGCACGGCACGGCACGGAATTTTACCCTCAGTAGAAACACGCAGTCTGATAGACTGACATATGATATAACATCATTAAAGGAGGATTTCGTGATCCTAGCATCCTCTTTTTATGACATTTTCAGTAGATATCCACGAAAAAAGCTTATTCCCAAAATTTCAGTTGATTCCGATTTTGCGCTTATGAGTTATGCATGATTATGTGTATTACACTACTCCATAGACAATGTGTTGTAATTTCGTTCTGGTATACCAGAACGAAATTCAAATTTCACGATATCTTTGCTAAACGAATTAATCTGCAAGAAATTTTTTGTACTTAAACATTATGTAGCCAGAGGTTTTCAGTGATATAAAATCTCAACTTTTTTTGAGAAAAGTGGGAGGATGATGCTCTGGATCACGAAATGCCTCTTTAATGCATAGCAACATTAATGCAAATTGTAAATACACATTCAACTTGTCAAAACATTTCCATTTCAGGTTTTCCACTATCAGTGGCGTACCGTGGCCGCCCCAACCCCGGGGGGCTGAAGAAGAAACAATTTTGCCGCCCCTTCCTTGACAGCCCGAAAAGGTTGACCCAATTTTTTCACGGTCGTTTGAAAAGTGAAGAGCAAAAAAAAAAAAAAAAAAAGGAATTCAGGCGCTAGCGCCCTAAAAGCAAAATTTTTTCAATCTTTTATATGCTTTTTCTATTTTTTGCGCCCTTTTTTCATTGCTAATTCGTTTTGCCGCCCCTTCGCTTTTTGCCGCCCTGTTTTTGCCGCCTTCTTCTTCCGCCGCCCTTCGCTTTTGCCACCCCCACTTTGACCCGGGCTGGCGCCTAAAGTTCCCAAAATACACGCATGACTATTCACCATGAATTATGCAATGAATGATGTGTAGCAATGCAGTGTATTAGTATATGATTCTTGTAAATTTGCAAAAATAAAAAACCAATGAGAAATATTGTTGTTTTATAATACTCTGTTTGAGGATTAAAATCTTTACTTGCCTAAATCCTTTGAAATCTGGTGTCTATTTGCTAAACATTGCATAAAATACATAATGTTAAGAAAAGTTGTTCTTTAACAATACTGTCTTGAAAAAGAAACCTATTTATAGTATCTCTTTTTCAATACATGTAGGCATACTATACTAAGAAAATATAAATTATTTTTAAAAGCTAAAAGATAAATAAAAAAGGATAACACCTTCTTCTGTCGTAGTGCATGTTAGTAACCATTGGTTACTGGTTCAAGCCTGGGCTCATACACCTGTTCCAAATTATGATATGCCATTTGTGTTATGATTATTTTGATCACTAGTTCGTAACAAAGAAAGCATGAGCCAGTTGACCTAGCAACGGTCATATTATAACAAGCACTATGCCAGTGAATTAACCATAATTCCTTCTCTGCTTTTTGTCTTAGAAGTGGAAGGAAAGGAAGGAAGCAAGAAGAGACTTTTTCCCACCCTGCCAACCATAGAACGGTATAGCAAGCCATGTGCGTGACCATCATCCAGCCAATAGCTTCATGACCATGATTACGCAATCGCATCACGTAGGATGCATTGTCTTGCCGTTGCTTCATGCGGTACGGTTTATATGGTCTAGTAGTGTTAGGGTTAATCTTGATTAGGATATCTAATATTTGTGACAGCAAATGATTCATTTTAGTTATGTCCAAAGTACACTGACCAGAGCATCAGGACATAATGACACACAACCAGCCAGATTATCTGTACATTATGGGTCCTTTCAAAATATCTAATTAAGTATTTGTAGAATACCAAATTATCATATTTGAAGGAGCTACCTACAAAAATATAAAAATAATAAAATATGTAATTTTATTTAAAAATAAATAATCAAATAAACCATATAATTGGATTGATTCAAACCAAATTTAGCATAATTTGACCTGATGTCTATTTCAAGCACAATCTATTTTTAAATTTGCAGATTAAATTGTTTTGTAAAATGTTTCTCTATAGACCTACGTAATTGGCAGCAAAGGCCAAATTAAGCATGGTAAAAGTGATAAGAGTGATATTATACCAAAAAGAACAATAGGCATGGCGATGTACTCTTGCAAATGGGGAAATCAGCTGTGTGAACTGTAAGTTTTTTCCCAAATTTATCCCCAAGAAATTAAGGGAATTTTGTGATTTCCCTGAGTGCTGAGTTTAACCTATGACCTTGGTTTAATTATATTTAATATGACAAGATTTTGAATTATATCAAATACTGGACATTTTTTGCAACTTGCTACGTTGCGTTTGAAACCATCAGACTTCATCAGGCAACTGACCCGCTGGGCTGGTTATGTGACACTTTGAGACGGCTAGGGATCGTCTTGATGGCCTGGTCCCATGTGTGAAATAAGTTGTGTCTCAGTCCCCCTTTTTTATTAAGTGATGGCTGCTCTACTCTCTCCCAGATGGGACCAGGGACCTGGCCATCAAGACAATCCCTAGCCGTCTCAAAGTGTCACATGACCAGCCCAGCAGGTCAGTTGCCAGATGAATGTGGAAAGTTGTGGAAAGTTGCACAAAATGTAAGTTCCTGTATTTGATTTAATTCAAAACTTTGTGATTCTAACAACTGGATGACTGAGAATATTCACTATTTTTATATTTGATATGGTTCAATTTGGCACACCACCGAGATAGGTCACAGTATGATTCCAGTTTTAATTCCATCAGGCACGACAAAAACTCAAAGATTCCAGTCTTCAATGGAGTTTTCAAAATGCTTCTCTCTAACTTGTGCTGCTGTTCAAAGTCTGGTCTCAAAATATCTACAATTTACAGACTGCTGAGGTGTTTCTTCCTGTTAGAGCGTATACTCTTCAAATTCCGTCATACACAAAAAGGGCAAATGTGACAAAATCTGGTCCATGGGGGCCAAAGGAGGCATTTTTGACAATCAGTTATGAAGTTTTTTGATGTCTATTTTCTTATGTATTTTATTGTTTTCTACTCCATATATTTACCTTTATCTCAGTTTCAAATTTGCCACTTTTGGCCCCCATGGACCAGATCATGTCACAAATATGAAATATGAACGGATGAGAACATACCGAGTGTGTCAAGTATGGCGTAACACTAAAATCAATAACCATCTTTCCTTTGCTCTCTCCTTGGCAATTAACAGAGAGTAGGTAATGTATCTTTGTACACGGATCACGCTTTTATGCAAAATTGAAAAGTAATAGGTGAGACCCTATTGGGAGCACTTGTTATTTGCCTCTTGACTGACATCAGGGGGCCAACATACAGGTGATTTAACAGTAAGCTTTGTATTAGAATCGGATATATCCTGTGATCTTATCTATAGAGCTACTTACATCATATGATTCCAATATATGCACCTATAAAGCAGTTTACCAACCTCCATTTAAAACTTATTCAGCTATATAGAGTGAGGTTTTCAATGTGTTTGCCATCTGACAAGTATAAAACTATCAAGCTTTCGTCAAGACAAGCGCTCCGACTTTTTGAGGACAAAACTATTAAGAGTTTGTCATCTAGACTCTCCCTGTCTACAGAGTACCACAGTGAGCTGCAGCTTGCCCAATGATATGTCAGTAGATTGCCTCTTATATATATATACGGAAGAAGTGGTGGCTCTGAAAAGAGCTGTTTATAGTAAAGCTGAATTTACACTACATCGCTGAGCGATAGCGATTGGTTTATAGCCAATGAGGTTGAGCGCATTTTGATGCACTGGGAAAAATGCACAACCTTATTGGTTAAATACCAATTGCTCGTCACTCAGTGATAGAGTATAAATTCAGCTTAAGTGTCTCTTTCTACTGAAGATTCAGTGGCTCTGAAAAGAGCTGTTTAATCCAATTTTCCCATGACGTTTTTTACAGACATATATCAAGGGATCTATGGCAATATGAACCAAAGTGCTGGCTATGTATCATGATGGGATCAAGCAAAATGAGTCGAATGTCGGAAATATTGATTTTATGATATGGCCAATAATAGTATTCAACTTCCTTTGTATTTTATTGTTCTGAGCAACACTAAATTGGCCATATCTCTGGAACCGTACGCCAAATTATGATAGAGTTTTCAGCAAAGTAAAGCTCTGAGAATGGCTCATATAATAAAACCAAAAACTGAATTTTGATTTTGATCGACATCAGACTCATTTTGCTTGATCGCATCACAATAAATGGCCACAAACTTAATTTTCACAATTGTTGGTGCCCTTTGGTGTGCAATTTCTTTTTGGTTTTTGGCACTCTATAAATGTCTGTGATTGATTGATTGGTGATGTCAAAAGAATTCCGTTTTTTAAAGTTGCAAATCTTTTAAAAACTAGATTGTCTCAGCAGCAGGGGACATTAGGCTGTCATGTGCATCTAGGTGTAGAGGCTTATCCTCTTATTCCCACTTGAGCATTCTCAAGTACACTTAAAGTTTTTTGGTCTCCTGGTCAATTCAGTTTTAATTTAGGGGTTGTTGTTATGTTGTTATAGCAACAAGCTCAGTTTTTCTGTCCAGTCAGCTGTCACTTTAGTGGTGTGCAGCCATTCAGGTCTCCCGTCTTATTTTTTCATTCCTTTGTTATGTCCATAGTTCTCCTGGTGATGCACTTGCAATTGTTCTTTCGATCTTGATGGACCAAAAAATCCCACCCACCCTCCCAAAAGCTGGAAGGGTGAATCAGTTAACTAAATATGGTTAAAGATACTCCAATAAAATGGTATGTCCAATTATGCTGCTTTATGCTTAAAAATAGAGGCTTTGTATGGAATTTCTTCAAATCTTGAAGAATATCATTAGTAGATTGTCTCCACTTTCTACTGCGTTTTATAGAAGGGGAATGAATGCTTTGTATGGAGTTTCTTCAAAACCTGAAGAATCTCGTCAGTAGATTGTCTCCACTTTCTACTGCGTTTTTATAGAGGGTGGGGGAGTTTCTTCAAACCTGAAGAATCTCATCAGTAGATTGTCTCCACTTTCTACTGCGTTTTATGGTATTGATTGGTTTTATTGGGCTATCGAATGCTTTGTATGGAGTTTCTTCAAATCCTGAAGAATCTCGTCAGTAGATTGTCTCCACTTTCTACTGCGTTTTATGGTATTGAATGGTTTTATTGGGCTATTGAAAGCTTTGTATGGAGTTTCTTCAAAACCTGAAGAATCTCGTCAGTAGATTGTCTCCACTTTCTACTGCGTTTTATGGTATTTGTTGGTTTTATTGGGCTATTGATTGCTTTGTATGGAGTTTCTTCAAAACCTGAAGAATCTCATAAGTAGATTGTCTCCACTTTCTACTGCGTTTTTATAGAGGGTGGTGGAGTTTCTTCAAAACCTGAAGAATCTCGTCAGTAGATTGTCTCCACTTTCTACTGCGCTTTTTATTGAGGGTGGTGGAGTTTCTTCAAAACCTGAAGAATCTTGTCAGTAGATTGTCTCCACTTTCTACTGCGTTTTATAGTGGGCTATTGGTTGCCTTCATGCTTTTCTCCCTTTCTACTGCGTTTTATACCAGGGTTATAAATGCTTTGTTGCTTATTTGGAGTATCTTTATTTACTTGGTTGTAAATAACCGTGGATTTAATATATTATATATCAGTAAATGGTTTAAGCATTGATGCCAGATCTGGCTGAATACAAAATGTTCGTTTGCTAGTGTTGGCATTGTTTATTCTTTTGGAGATTTCTAATTATTTAATTGCGGTTAAAAATGCTGTTTTCAATCCAATCCTCTGTTTGATCCAAAGATGTATCTGTTTAAGATATGCTTAAGATTTGCTTAAGATGAAATTGGTTAAATGTGATTCAGAAGTCAACTTTTGTTTGTCCAGCCTGTATGGTTGGCTTGTACACATTTTTCCAATAATTTGTGTGTTTATTGATTTATATGAAGATAATCAATAATTCCAAATGCTTGCTGCAATTAATTATCTCAATGTATATAATTTGTTTAATTGATATGAAATCTGTTATTATCTCAATATAGTCTTAATTTCTATGAGATTGTAAAATTATTATAAATAAGCTTATGTGTATTAAATGGTCCTCATGATCGTGGGGCAATGCAGAGTCTATTCTTTGCGTTGTTGTGCTTTCCTGCTGTCTCGAGACAATTAGAATTTACTCAACTTCAAATATTGAACTAATGCACTCCTAAACAATTACCCCCGGAATTACCCTTTTTTCTGTTTGAAAGTGGTCATGCAATGAGATGTGACAGCATGAATTATAATTAAAAGGAATTAAAAAAAACTTGAGTATCAAATATTGACTTTCATGTCAAATTAAATGGGTCTTGTCACAAGTTTGTTGTTCCAGCCTTTGATCTATGATCCCATTTGAACATTAGAGTTGTATTTCATATTGATCATAGACCCTGGAATTTTAGCTTCTTGATTTTGATAGACTGTGCCACAATCACCCAATCAAATGGAAAAATCTGTACCGACTTACAGAAACCAAAGAACCTTTTTGGTATTTGGTTTCTCAGCAGCACATACAGGGTTTTATACTTTCTCCAACCCATCCATTGAATATGTCAATCAAATCTGGATCTTAACAACAGAGAACACCAGAAACAAAAACCATTGTTATGCAGAACTAAAAACTTGAAACTATTATATGCAAAATTATAGCTAACATTGTTGGAACTTAAAAATATGAGAGAGCAAATATATAATATAAGGCATTTTGTTCTTCTTTAAGAATGTTTTTACTACTTTTTTTACTTTTTTTCTACTAAAATGTGACTGTATGGGGAACTCAAACCTGTATTATGTGACACAGTCTGGTCCATGGAGGCATTTAAAAAAAATTAGTAACTATAAATTGTAATCTCATAGAAACATTAGCCTATCATATACTGAAAACACCAAAGATCTAGCATTCTTTGTTCTGAAGTAGAAGGAATTCTACAGTACCGTATATGATATGACTTGCTTAAGGAATCTGGAATGAGCGTTTTGAGCGTTTTGACAGTATTTTTTGTGGAACATGAGAGCACATCAGACATATCGAATTGCATTCTGAATACGAAAAATGTCTTTCTGATATCAAATAATTTTTTGAAATTCACGATATAATACAAATTTTATGACAAGTTATTAAAATTTTATAAATCTAATGATATATACTTAAAGTGTATGTAGCTGGGAGGAAAAGCCGACGATCAATTGAAAATTTTGACCTTTCATATTGAAGATATGGATTTTGTCCCAAAAAATACCTAATTTTTTTGGTGTTTTGGAAAAAATCCATATCTTCAATACGACTTTTTTCATCCCACCTACATACACTTTAAGTATAAATCATCAGATTTATAAAGTTTACTTCGAGTACTGTTAAGTATCAAAAATATCAATTTTTAATCATTTGCCATAAAATGTGTATTACATTATGCATTTCAAAAAATCAAAATTATTTGATATCAGAAGGACATTCTTCGTATTCAGAATGCAATTCGATATGTCTGATGTGCTCTAATGTCCCACAATAAATACTGTCCAAACGTTCATACCCCATCCCTTAATCCCTCATTGGATGATATTAATCCAAGAGATAGTAAAACCAAGAATACTACAGGCTAAAAACTCTGCACCTTCACATCATTATTCGCATTGCAATCTGCTGCTGCAGATAAAACCCTCCTGAATCACTATCTATTGATGTATCAGTTCAAAGTCATAAGCCATCCAGGCATACTTTTATATGCAGCATTATATCACAAAATGGATTAACACAGTTATTTGCATGATGCACTATCTCTTGCGAATATTGGGCAATTCCATTTAAAATCCAAATGCCCTCTGTGGAAGATTTTGGAAATATTTTTCACAGGGGGAATATGAATTTCAAATGGAATAAACACATTAGACAGCTCCATTTGAATTTCATACACCCTCTGAGAAAAATTCAACCTGAATCTTCCACAGAGGGAGGGTGAGTTATAAATGGTACTGCTAATGTGCTCATTCCATTTGGAATTCATACTCCCCCTTGTGGAAGATATTTCCAAAATCTTCCACAGGGGGAGTGTGGATTTTAAATCTGAAATCCACTGTTTCCCCTAAGAACATCCTTCCCCAACAGTAAGCTGCCTAGTTACCACAAAGAAGAAATATTATTTGGAAGTCAAAGCCCTTCGCACAATTTTTGCATTGTGATACCATATTCCAGGTAATACTGAGCTCGAGCACCACTCAGGGAAATGGTGAAATCCCCTAAATTTCTAGGGGATAAATTTGGGGACAAACTCGAGGACTGGAATCCTCGAAAGCGTTCAGACGGCAGATTTCCCCGAGTCTGTGCTCGAGCAACGCGGTGCTCGAGCAAATAGCCATCCGTGTGGACAGGACTACTAACAAATTGAAGTCATAATGAGCAGTCAAGACCTTGAAGCAACTTGTTATAATTATCGTTAACAAAGATTTTCAGGAAAGGCACAATATAGCATTTGTTGTTCCATAACAAATTGATTTGTGTGCATATACTTCGCATTGCTTTGGAAGCTCAAATTCAATTATCGTTATTTCTTACGCAACTGACTTAGAAATTTGCATTCATTCAGTAACACAAAACAGCTTGTATTATTTGTAAATCAACAAAATGCAGTGTTGATGATGATGATTATTGGTAGTAATGGTTGGTAGTGCTGAGTGATGGTCAGTGATAGTGGTGAGGGTGTTGTTGGACCATGAAGGTGATAATGATGATGATGATATATCAATGTTGACATGATGATGACTCATGATGCTGATGATGATGATGATGACAATGCTGCTGCAACTACTGCTGCTGCTGATGACGATGATGTCGATGGCAGCAAAAAATAAATGCAAAAGCAAAAATGAAATGCTTCACATATTTATATTTTAAGAGTAGTAGTACAACAGCATTTCAATCCAATATGTTAAAAAGTCTCCAAAAATCAAATGAATACTTAACGAAGCACAGTAGCAGTGCCAGTAATTGTTCTCAGGGGGCGGCAAAGTGACTTTTTAGGGAGGAGGGGGGAATCAACCAATTTTTCGAAAAATTGCAGCAATAAATGGAAATTTTCGTAATTTTGGGTTTTTACTGGGGAAAAAGTTCTAATGGGGGCATTTGCACCCCTTGGCACCGCTACTGACGAAGCAATAGGCCTATCTCAAAAATAACTCCATATATGAATAAAACAATTCAATTTACACTACCACAAATGACACTGACATTAACCTTGACCTGTTATTACCAATAAATTACGGACAGACCAGTCAGCCAACCTGACACCACTTGATGGATGCCGATGAAATAAAATTGTGAATATCACACGTCATAGTAATAGTTTGCATGTACAATTATGAGCATCTTGCGTGAGACCACGCTGCCAGGGTTAGGCGTTGTATACACAAGCAATTGCACCTACAGTGCAACATTGCATGCATACAACTATTGGCACTATTTGTGATTATCGATGAGTAATACAGGTTTTCATTTTTATTTTTCTGACTACGACTGAAACTGAGAGTTTCCTTTCATATTTTCTACATGGAATTTAGAACATTGTAATGCAATATGTTCTCATTGGGCTATTCCATTTAAAAATTCACACTACCCCTGTAGAAGATTTTGGAAATATCTTCCACAGGGGAGTATGTTTTTCAAATGTAATTGGTCACACTTGATCATTTTGAAACCCATACTCCCTCTGTACTATGGCTTTGCCTATATCTTCCACACCTGGAGTGAGTATTTCAAATGGAAGTTACCCAATTGTCTATTCTATTCAAACCTTATACTCCCTCTGTGGAAGATTTTAGCTAAATCTTCCACAGGGGTAGTGTGGATTTTAAACAGAATAGCCCATTAAAACCACCTGTCCATCTATAACAATGAACACTATAGCCTTTGGATGCACTAATGTGTGTAATAAACAAAAACAAAATAACAAATACATCAATTCTGGTGACAATTTATTGCATTCAACAATTCATCTCAATTTAAGGGTATACGAGGTATTGTTGGTCGAAGCATTTCATTATCTGAATCAATATTATCGAAAAATAACACGTTGGTGTTTTGCAAAAGTTCATTCTACAAATCAAAACTTGCTTAATTTATTGTTGTTGATGAGTCATGTACGTTTTACAAAAGTGTTGTTGTTTCAGCCCTCTTTACAACATAACTCAACAACCACAGGACCTAGAAAAGTATATCTGTGATATTTGAATTCTTCTACACGCTCGCTATGAATTGAGCAATGCAATTTTTGCTAAAGCTCACTACCATTCGCAAGATGCTATGAACATTTTTTTGCTGCTTCGACCAACAATACATCGTATACCCTTAATTTCTTTCACTCCTCAAGATTTTGTCACAGCTACATTCCCATGTTTGTGCCTTTTCTATGCCCTGCTATTAACTATCATGACACATTCATTGATGCATTACAAATTATTACACTTCAGTTTTAATTCCTCTTATTGCCATTTCATTATTCTTAACACTGAATCATCCACATTAAAATATGCCTTAGTTTGTCATGATACCATTTCCCAATTTTGAGTCAACCAAGCTCGTACATTGGATAATTAATTTAATAAGGCCTCTCATATAGAGTACTCCAATCAACTGGTTGCGGTTTTATTGGTTTTGGGTAATGCCATCGAACAGATTCTAATTAGAATTATGCAGAGTAAGGGTGTGACTTTGCATTTCTGGTCTGCTATATGCTAAGAACGAGACTCATAAATGAACATACATACAGAGGCGGTGGTATTTGGTTTACCCACAAGGTCTAGATGTGCGAAAAACAAATACCACACTTGTTGAGGAAAAATTGATTTCTTAGGTCGGTCACAGTGGAAGCTGAAATCTCTTGTTTCATGTTTTATTATTTTTGTGGGTTCTTTGGTGGTTTCAATCTTTAAAGGAAAACTAAATGCTGTGGTACTCGCAGGTTTAGACGGAGATGAAGTTTTGTTTTCAATAAATGATTTTCTTGGCAGTCTTGTTGAATTGGTTACAGTTTCATAATATTATATTATGTTAACTTAATATTCTGAAAATTTCTCTCACATATTAGATTTATAAACAAAAACTAATCCAAATAACCAGTAAAAATCAAGCTAAAAGATTCATCATGGCTGGGACAAGCATGCATCGTGCCTTAGGTCTGTTGAAGAGCTGTTTGTAATTTCACAGATATAAAGGCCATTAAACATTCTAGTAGTGGTATAGCCAGGATTTTCCAGGAGGGGAAAATGGGCATGGTAACTTTCAAGGGGGTACGATATAGGCAAGATTTCATGAAAATGGGCAAAAAATCCCTATGAATCTATAAATCACCACAGCCAAGCCAGTCAGAATCATGTGGGGGACATCCCACATGCATGGGGGAAGCTACTCCCTTACTCACACCCCCCCTTAGCTACACCTCTGTATTAATTATCCTAGGACTAATAAGTTAATTAAGTTGGATTATAATTTATTAAAATCTATTATTCTGAGCTTGTGAAAGCAAAAAGATCCACCTCTCCTCAAAGATTATTGTTGTAAGATTTGATAGCATAGTATATGAGTTTTTTTTGCCAGAAAATTTTGAAGCCACCCATAGTAATGTTAAAAAAGCAGTTCAAACAAAATATTGTATGAGCGTTGCTCAAATTGACTCGTTAGTTCCCAGCCTCGTTAATAGGGTCCTATATGCAAAATTTAATTTACAGGCACTTTTAGAAAGCATGGCAAATTAGGTATAGTAGCTATCATAATAAAACTGAGGTGGTATTAATGAGAGCATTTATTTCTATTTATTAAGCAGCAGTTCCTATGTGTAGTAAGTACCCTTATTATAATGCATCATCAAACATTTTAGGTCTTTTTGGAAAAAAATGTATATCTTCAATAAAAAAAAAAGGTCAACATTTTCAAATGATGGACAACTTTTCCTCCCAGGTACATACACTTTAAGTACATTTCATTAGATTTATAAAGTTTACTTCAGGGACTGTTAAATACCACAAATGAAAAAAATATCATTTTTTAATAATTTGCCATAAAATTTGTATTATATCGTGAATTTCAAAAAATCAAAATTATCTGATATCATCAGGACATTCCTCGTATTCAGAATGCAATTCGATGGTCTGATGTGCTCTCATGTCCCACAAAAAATCCTGTGCAAACATTGCTATCCAATCCCTTAAGACACTGAATTTACACAATATTGGAACGAAGGAACCTATACCTGAAATAACTATTTCAATCACAAATTGGAATGAACCATTTGCATTCATCTCTAATTGATGCTTACACTTAGCATATATGAATGAACAAAAATAGCTGCGATTATCCATCACGAACTGACCACAAAACTGACCACTGGAAAGTGACCACAGAATTGCACTGACCAATGAACTGGCAAATATTGGTCACAGTTATCAACCATGTATCAACCCATCGGACCATGCAATCAATTAATATGATTAACCATATTTAATAAGTTTATTACAGATTACACCAGATAAAACTGTGTCATATAGTTTGAGCATCGCATCTAACAATTTTATAATCAGATTTAATTTTAAATTTAACTAAAATTGAAAGATTAAAACGAACTAAGTTGTTATATTTTGTAAGTTCTGAAAGTCATACACTTGAACATTTAGTGGTTTCCAGGTTCTTATTATTCAATTTTGAATTGTAATTATTATAAGCTTTCATGGTTGCCTGCCTTTGACACATATAATGTGAATGAAAATAACCTCAGATTGTGTGTGTTTTTCCAATCTGGTGCTATCTTCAGTAGACAGCACTTATGCATGATACTGTTAACCCCTTAGGGATGTGTGTTATCTTGCCCTCCAGATTAAAGCCCTAGGTGAGTCAGTCAGCATGTTTAATTTTGTATACCTATTTATCTTTAAAGGTCCATTCAGTGATCCTAGCGAAAGTGTTAAAAATAAATTGTGTATATCAATTGCTTAAGGGGGTACTACACCCCTGGCCAATTTTGTGCCTATTTTTGCATTTTTCTCAACAATTACAGCACATTGGTGACAAGTAAGATATGTATATTATAGGGGCAAGGACTACAACTTCTGTACTGAAAATTCAGCAACTCAAAGTAAGTAGTTATTGATTTATTGATTAAATATTGGTTTTCCCTCATTTTTGACTGTAACTCCACAACTGTTGTCTGTGTTGAAATATAATCTCCAGTGCAGTAGTTGTAGTCCTTGCCCCTATAATATACATATCTTACTTGTCCCCAATACGCTATGATTTTTGAGAAAAAGGCAAAAATAGGCACAAAATTGGGCAGGGGTGTAGTACCCCCTTAAAAGTGAAGGATTAGTCATTAAAGTTGTCATTCAATATTTTTGAAATGAAAAAAAAAAAAAGATGATTTTTAAGATTTTACAAATGAGCAAATCGCTGACTATGCCTTTAATTGTCCCTCAAATGTCCACTTTCGTAAAAAGGTGATCACTTTCACAAATTTCATAATGTTCTTCAGTTGAAATAGGATCAGTTTGGTTGGGAACAACACAGCTATTTTCCTCCATTTACTATTTGTTACTGAGAGTTTATGAATTTCTTGGGTAAAATCCATAACAGAAAAAAACTGTTATCTTCAGTAGATAGCATTTTTGCGAAACTGGTTAAATCTTCAATGTATCATGTTTCCATGTTTTCCAGGTGTTCCTTTTCTCTCAAGTAGTGGTCTCCTCCTTGGACAGCTATTTTCCTCTATTTACTATTTTTTAACTGAGAGTTTATGAATTTCTTGGGTAAAATATATAACAGAAAAAAACCTGTTATCTTCAGTAGATAGCATTTTTTTTGCAAAACTGGTTAAATCTTCTCCATATCATGTTTCCATGTTTTCCAGATGTTTCTTTCCTCATATGCAGTGGTTTTCTCCTTGGATTTCTGCAGCCATATATTATTTGTGTCATCACTTTATTATTCTGCATTTGCAATATATTCTTTCCAGCTTGCATCAAGCACCAACCTAAGCATTATTGAGTACCAGTTACAAATTTAGCCTTTTTCTTGAAGACAATCCATGTTTCATAACTAGAAAATAAGATGCCTTCAAGGTCAGTTAGAATTGGGTCAAATTCAAATGCTTGGCTTTGCAGAAGACCACTGTAAATGCGTCATTAAACCAAGCAACCAACCAACTTGAAGATGATGGCAACCTACCACAGGAAAGCTTACAGAAGACATATGCTTCATTTGGTTTTAATAGTCTGTTGGGTATATCCCCTGATGTCTTTATACACATTTCAATATCTTTTATTATATTCCCTGACAATTCATTAGGGACCTGGTGCCAACTGATAAAACTGACCTCATTCCCTCAAAACAACAATCAAAGCAATCAGAATCTAACAATAATAATAACAACTGATAAAGATTTTTCAATTCAGCCGATATGCAGCAACATGCATGCGGTCAGTTAAAGCAAGACCACCTTGACTTAAACACCAGTCGGCTCAGATTCAATGTCAGATGAAATGGCGACACTATATTCAATCGTAAAAAGATACTAAGTGTACTCACAGACATATCGATGCGTATGGAAATGATTGTCGGTCTTCTTCGTATCCAATTACCAGTCATATGGTGTAGATATAAATACTTAAATCGTCCGTATTCCATAGTGGCGTATAGTGGGCGCCCTTGAATAAACAACTTTTCGAGAAAATCGGGTTTGAAGAAATGCCAATTTAAAATCGAGTTGTGTAAATCAGACATTCATTATATTTTGTAAATGATGTGAAATTTCTGTAGTAAACTAAATAGATTTTATTGTTATATATTTTTCAAAAGAAATAAATACATACTATTGCTGGCAAACTGAAAATAAAACACAAAACTATACGTCACCATAGAAAACAAACAAAAAGCAATACACTAACCTAACGTTAACCGTCGCCACCTCGATCGCCGTGTAATCCCTATGGCGTTACTTTTAAATCGTTAAGTATTCCATAGTGGCGTATAGGTCCGATACGTGTCACGCCACTATGACATACGATGTTTTTCATTTTCACCGATATTTCATAATTATAAAATGTGTATAAAAAGTGGCGTATGGTCGATCGCCACTATGGAATAGGAAAAATGTCACTTTGTAACTATACGCCACATTTAATTAATTAATTACTAATTAATTAGCTAATTATGACTGATGAGACTTAGAAAAAATTAAAGAGAACATAATTAAAAACATATGTGCCAATTTTCAAAAAAATGACCAAAAATCACTATACGCCACTATGGAATACAGCCGACGACTTGATACATGTGTACTTGGATGAAAGCAGTTACCAAAAAAAGATTTAATGAAAATCTTAATTTTCTGTATCGACTTAATTTCACACCACAGAGTAAGCCTGCCATGCTGTGACTTTATTCAACAAGTGGAAGGATGCATTTTCAAAATTTTTTTAATTAAATATACAAAAACCTTTAAACCACAAAATTTTAAGGTATCTGTCATAAATACAGCACAAATTATAACTTTGTATGAAATTAAATACGCACATTAATTTAACAGAGCACTTAAGATATCACTTTCCTTAAATATTTCCTAAGTTGTAAAGCAGTGCTTCATAATTATCATCCCTCAAACAGAATATTGTTACATCATATTTTGAAATACAGCTATCTGTAATTCATATAGTGGGGTATTCCATAAAAAAAACCTGCCATAATCCTGTGGAAGATTTAAGAAAAGTCTTCCACAGAGGGAGTATGTTTTTCAAATGGCACTGACTTGGGTTAACCATGAAACTCATTTTCCTTTTTGATTTTTATTCATCTCAACAATTCATGAAACAACACTGTTTGGTCTCAAAGTCTCGAAATTATAAAAGGGTCTAAAAATGTCAATGTCCCATTTTGTACACAAGAACAAGGCTGTTAAAGGTCTAATATCAGTAAACCATTATGTAGTCCTTGTTACATCTACTGAAGATATATAGCTATGTACACACATGAGCAGATTTAAGAAAAGTCTTCCACAGAGGGAGTATGTTTTTCAAATGGCACCAAATTGGGTTAATTCATTATTCTGAAACTCATTTTCCTTTTTAACTTTTATTCATCTCAACAAATATCACATTCATGGCAGTATTATTCAAATCTCATTGTCATAATCTGATTGTATCTTTGTATCTATCTTGGTTACCGTAATTAAGATGGGGTCTGGTGGACCATGCCTGTATGTTCTTTTTTCCCTTCCACCAGGCCCAAGTACAGGTGAATAAAAATGGAAAAACAAAAACAAACAAAAAAGTCTCAAAATTATGAAAAGGCCTACAAATTCAATGTCACATTTTTTACACAAGATCAAGGCTTTTAAAAGTGATATCAGTAAAACATTATTAAGTTTACCTCGTTAAATCTACTGAAGATAGCAATACACATACGAGCCATACATGAGCATCATTACATGTTATGCGCAATGTATTGCCAAAAAAGTGTGACATTCGTGTAATCAATGCATAAACTCCGGTGTACTTTTCAGTTATGATATAAAGACTGAATCTTTAAAATCTATCACTTCCAAATCAATATCTATTAATAGTAAGATTATTGACCTAATTAAGGTCTATACATCTACACAATATATAATCTATGATATATTAATAATGTTGCAATAACACCATCAATGATTTTGGTCAGCTTAGAATCGCAAACTCTTATTAAATCCACGAATTGTTATAGCCGTATCCACACGGTGGATAAAAGTCGCAAGTTATAAATCATTGTACATATTTTACAGCTCAAGTAATACCTAAATTAACCCGTGACCCAGTCCACACGAGTGTGTTTTCGATTACGACAGTGTTACAATCGTCTTACAGCATTGGCATTGTGTGTCTCCTCAATGTCGTCAGCATACTACAATCATGTCATCATTCGTGAATGACGAAAATTTCCATAACTGGCCCATTTTATAGCATAAATTGTGTCTGAAATAAATTACCTGTGTGTACACATTTTATCATTGCATCCTCTTTACTGAATGGACTTCGCAATTGCTGTGTATATTATAACACAAGGTAATTATGACACAATGACAAGGTGCTGACCATGTGAATGCTCTCATCGTTCATTATCATAATTGTGTCATAATCAGGAAATTACGAAAAAATGAGGAAAAAAATACCAGGACTCAGTCTGAGATAAGTAAATAATTTTTAAATCCATTAATTGCAAACAAAACACTGACATGAGTGATTAAAAGCTAAGCCCTAGTACAAATCATAACAAACACCTATCTCATACAATGTTGCAATCAAGGTCACACAAAAGACGATTATAAATGTCGTAAATTAGATGAGCTACACAATTTTATCTTCGATTCGTGCCATGTGACAGGTGGCACACTGCAATTTATCAACACAACATAACCAATAAAACACGCCTTGGGCATAATAAACTATAGGACCTCATTCTGTAAGGACAACACTATGTCTCTGGTCTTTGCGCCCAGCTATCAACATGACCCGACTGCTCTGGTCAATTTAATGATAAGAATTGTCAACTCCTTGTTATCAAAAAGATATTCCACAACCATAAAATGTACCCTCATATTATCATGATGATACACACACTGCCATTAGCCTGTACCTGTATTATTGATAACGCACATGTGTGTATTGTCATATTTCAAATCATATATATGCAATGCTGATTCATGCAATATTTATTGTGCAAAGCACTTCAGCAGGATGCAATTTGTCATGCAAATTTATGGCATAATTTACCATATTTCTAAAAATAGGTTTTTTTCAAAAACACTCAATCCACCAACAACATAATACTACTTAAAGTATTGGGTTACTAATAAATGAGACAATATTTTATTCTCTAATTTGAACTTTTATTCATGAAATTGTGGAATATACCAACTACCAGTTTACCAATTCCAAATAACAACCATTTGTTCTTGGGAAGACATTGGATAGTAACATAAATGCTGTCAGTGTAGCTACACAGCTAGAGGGGTTACCCTGTGGCATCACCAGGAATATTTTCCAGGGGAGGGGGAATAAGTGAAGTCTGGGATAGGGATCTTAAAATTTGCTTACAAATATGTCATTTTTGACCAAAATAATGTGATTTTTGTTCTGACTAGGGGTGAGGGAGCAAATGGCAAACGTCCATTTTGGGGGACAGCAAAATGCCCCTAGCGCTGTCACTGGTCTTACCCCCTCCCTACCATCATCCATAAGTAATCTAGCACTGACTACAGGTGTCTATGGTGCAGACTTTTATTTCATCACATCTCTAGACATCCTTTTCAATTCTGAGTGTCTAGTGGCTTCTTCCACATCTCTAAGTGTTAATCGCATAAATTAAACTCTTTAACTACCATCAAATTTATAGTCAATTTGACTTGTACACTAAACTCAGCCTATCCAAATTCATTATGTTTAATTTATGTTCTATTGACTTAGCGAAGAGTAACAAAAACAAAATGTAGATTACCATGATGGGAAATTTCACCCTGGTATACCGATCAACTACACTCGTTATAGCTTTATCATCTGTTCCAATACTATGCCCGATATAGTTATGCAAATTCTAAACAGCTAAAGAGTACAAACCAGTTTATGCAATCAAAATTGCTTTGCCTACTGTGCTTAATAATAGGGAAATTTAAAAAACCTAAGAAAGCATCTTCATTTATGTAATTTTGATCATGTCACACTGAACAGATATAAATAATTTATCTACTTTGCTATATTGCTATATTAACAAGGATTTAATCAAGAATTGTTGGACCAATACTGTGCATGATTGCAACAATTTGAATGCACCTGGCTTGAACATATTAAATATTGCTATTTTATATTATTTTTAATGGTAATTTCATAATTGTTTTGGGAGAAAACTGAAATGGTTAATACTCTACCGACACAAAGTCTGGGTATGGGTAATTATACTATTCATTAGGTATGACACAGAAATGCAAATAATGACAAATATAAAGATAGCTTTAAACATAAATTCAACTTCTTGACAAAAATCAGATTTCCTTTTATATGTGCAAAATGAAGTAACACATATTTTGCACTTGCATAGTGTTACCACACTAAGATAATGTATGGCTCATAAGATACTTGCTTAATACACACACTATAAATTGCACCTGCCTTACATACAAAATAACATGTGGTTGTTAAGAAAAACAAACCTACAAAATTTAATTGATAGAGTACAATCAGACATGATTTATGCTCACAACTAGCTAAAAGGAAGCATTTCAATCCAAAAACCCATTTTGCATGAATAGGCATCTACATTGATTAAAACTACACAAACATGGTCAGTCCTGGCTACTTAATTAACTGTCCCGATTCACCATTCACAAAATATTTTGCTGTGATACTCGTCATAATTATTTATCTCACCTCTGATGCTGACTCCTTTAATATAAAATCCATTCCAAATACATGATAGTCTAGTCCTTACTGGCAATCCGGCCATGGATAAGAATATATATATATATCCCGGGTATAAAATCCCAGTTAATCGGTAGAGTTATAAATCCACACGTGTTCTGCGTGCGGCTGTATATGTATTAGCCGGCCGGCGACTCGTTAACGTGTGAACCACTGTGTCGTACAGCCTTCTAGCTCACACACTGTAACATCTGGGTGATAGAATACTACACACCAGGCAACACTGCCACTGATGTGGTTTCCTCTCCTGTTGCCAGATTGTTTGTTTTGAGTGATGTGCCGTATGATAATGCTACTACCATTTCAAGGCTACTTATTATTGCTCTATTTCTTTGCGTTTGTCAATGCGTGGTACCGATAGTAAGCGCATTTTCAAGGTTGCCATCATTTACACACATGGTTTAATTGTGCAGTAAAAGCCATATAAATACTTCAGGGTTAATTTAAAGGTACAATTAAAGATTAAAACATCTTCTATTTTAAGCCAAGTTCAATTAAGACAATTACTTATTTGCTTCTTGACAAACAAATAAAAACAATTTTTGGCTTATTATATTTGGAACCACTCTGAAAATTACGGAAATAATATAATCCGAAATATAAAAAAAATGTTTTAATCCTAACTCTATAATTTATTCATTCATCCTAACCTATCCCATTCCTAATCCTAAAGGATGGGACAGGGATCCTTTACAAAGCCCGGCCTAATGTTTATTGCCTTTGCTTTCCCACACATATATCAGACAAGTGGCCATGTGTGCAAGGGTAAGGGGAGTGTGCAGGAGGGGTAAGGGGAAGGTACAGCCATTCCCCTATTCCCCCCAAAAGGACCTCAGAGGATAAGAAATGTCCAAGGAATTCCAAATTAGAAAGAAAAATGAATGAAAGAACTACTTTTCATGTTGCACTGTTCTATTTTCAGGGGGGAAGTGAAGTCCACAATTTCTTATTGTGTGGGGAAGGGCCACAATTTCGAAATCACCCCCCCCCAGGTACATGGATAGGGTTAGAGATATTTTCAGAGGGGGGTAAAACAAAGACCTGAACTGAAACAATTACACGTTTTGTTCAAAAGTAGAGTTGTAAAATAGTTTGTATTGACTGTTTTCTTTGGAATAAAGTTGGAAGGCGCAAGCTTGATTCTGGGTGACACTGGCAAATCTATCTTTCAAACAGAATAAAATAGCTATCCTAAATTATTGCCAAGTCATATGCTCCAGTTTTGTATGCCCTAGATCTTGTAGGAAACTACTCTACAACAATTTATTTTTGCTTGGCAAATTTGTCATGATTTAAACAGTTTTGAACAATTTTGTGGTTGCTTTCATTCACAGTTTCAAACAGCTATAAATAGTTCAAGATATTTTCACAGGATTTTAAATTTATGCTTGCCAATTCAACCATGAAAAGTGTGAAAATGAAACACCCGCAAAAATGTCTTCTTATCCAGTACTCTTACGATCTATTTATCTACCGTCACATAGTCTCCTCCTAATACTCTTCACATTTACACACTTCCTATCCATCAATTCTGACGGGACTCCCAAAGAAGGGAGTTACCGGTTTTCCTAATAAAAAAATTGTCTCAAATATTGTGAGTTGATATAAGATTTCCCTCACTGTCTCTCCTGTGATTATACACACTATCTTTGCAAATGGAATATGTACACATAAGGGCTATTCCAGTTGAAATCCATACACCCCCAATGGAAGACATGACCGCAATCTTCCACACAGGGAGTGTGAATTTCAAATGGGGTTACCTGAATGGGTGACTCCATTCATGCTCCCTGTGTGGGAGATTAAGGTGATGTCTTCCATAGGGGTGTATGGATTTGAACTGGAATAGTCCATAGATGCTGGCATAGGTTCATAGTATGGCTAAGATGTGCCACCAAGAATAGATTCAATTACTTATTGCTTTGTGTCCCGAGTAACCATTTCCATGTTTACGGCAGTTTTTGCATATTTTCGTAAAATACAAAACCTCATAGGCCAAGATGATGATATTTTTAATTGCAATCATTTTTATGTCAATTCAAAATAATCATCAACAACATAAATAAACAATTTCTTGATGATTTTCCATACTTTTTGACATGCACTGTTTCTGTGTGTTGAGAAAGACACTTTTCCCTGCTTTTTTTCTTTCAAGCACACCAGTCGATAAATTGAAACGATCAGAATCTGATTATCTTGATTTTACCTTCTTTCTTGTTTGTTCTTACGTATAGTCCCAGTGGCGTGCGCAAGGGGGGGGGGGGGTCATCCCCCCACTTTTGTTGGTCATTCGGGGAAATTTGGGGAAAACACTAAAATCGCACCTTACACACCTAAATCAGACTCCATTCGGGGGAACTGAACAACCTCCCCCCCCTCACTTTCAATGTGCTGTGCACGCCACTGTATAGTCTTAACCAAGGTGTTTTTTAGTGTCACAGGATATCAGTGCTTATTCTCTTGTCTAAACATTACTGAATGAAAGGACACTCATCTGATTTACAAGGTTAATACTATTTTTGCAAAATGCTAATAAATAAGTCTGATCCTTTAATTTCTTTCAGTTGTATATATACATGTAACACTAAATTTCTACTTCATAAATTGGTAGGAATATCAATAATGTCAAAATATCAGAGTCACAAATTGATATTCTTGCACTCATTAACAAATTTATTTTCATATTACATTTCAAAATAATCATAAATGGCAAAATTAACTCTCTCCACACGGGTGTTGACTGCAGACGACAGGTTTCATTTTTTTTAATTTCATAATTGTGAATTTTCATAACCATATTTAGAATCAGCATGAAAAATGCATTAAAATGAGTACAACCAAGTCTAGTATTGGTTCAGTGGTTCTTAAGATAGCTCTTGATATTTGGAGAAAATATCTCAAAACTTTTAATGTTGAAGCCCATGCAGCACTCAGAGCACTAAGCAATTTCTTGATGATTTTTCATATTTTCTGCCATGCCCTGTTTCTATGTATTGAGAAGGTTAAATCTCTTCACGCGGGTGTCGACTGCAGACGACAAGTTTCAAAAAAAAATTTTAATTAAAAAATTTCAGTAATGTAAATTTTCATGACCATATTTGGAATAAGCATGAAAAATGCATTAAAATGAGTACAAACAAGCCTAGTAATGGTCCAGTCATTCTTAAGATAGCCCTTGATATTTTGAGAAAATATTTCAAAACTTCAACTTTTTCCGATGAATGGCATGGCTAGCACGCAAAGCATTAAACCATAGCTGCCTACTGTATACATTTCATCGCTTTGTTTCATTCAAGTGGCACTCTATTCCACTTCATACATTTGGTAAAAATATAAAGATATCTGTTGTCTGTGAAATTAGTTCAAGTTACCACCTTCGGTAAGGTGAGTCTTGGAACTTATAACAAAATATGAGCCAAATAAACAACACAAAGCAGTATATTACTAATATAGTCGCTACAGAGTGAATATAAGAGAAATACAGTACTACAGTATTTCCAAAATAAATGTTTGTTTTTTAAAATTTACAATTGATTATTTGATATTCTTGTCTCTATCTGTCTCTCCCTTGAAGTCACCTATATAATTATGTTTAGAAGTTTCTCTTATACTCTAATCGTCCATGTTTCTCTCTATCAGTTTCTCTATATCCCTATTTCTCGCTCAGTGGCAGAGATGTCAACAAGTCATTTTTTGCAAGTCAAGTCCAAGTCACAAGTCCTTTTGTCCAAGCCCCAAGTAAGTCAAGTCATTTTGAAAAAGTTGCAAGTCAAGTCAAGTCACAAGTCATCAAATCACAAGTCAAGTCGCAAGTAAGTCACAACTTGTCACAAGTCACTACAAGTCTATTCACCAGTTTTGTGTTTGCTGGGACAGGACTCCGAGTTTTCAACCCGACATACTTTTACTTCCCACGCCGAGCCTGTGTCGCTGATTGAGGGCACTATTTATTTATGTATTTATTTATTTCCAGTTCAGGTTATGCCGGACACGAGGCCCACCAGCAGATAATTCATTAATGTAATTGTAGGCCTATTAATATTCATAAATTCTATCCATAAATTTCAATTTACAGGAAAGTAACCTCAGACTTGCGTTGGTAACAAGTCAATTTTTTCAAGTCCAAGTCCAAGTCATTTTGTCTAAGTCACAAGTAAGTCAAGTCATTTTGCAAAAGTTGCAAGTCAAGTCACAAGTCCCAAAAATAGTGACTTGAGTCAGACTCGAGTCCAAGTCACACGACTCAAGTCTACATCTCTGCTCAGTGGCATAGCTAGAGGCAAGGGGGCAGTTTCCCCTGTGAGAAGTCTTGCCCCAATCCCAACCCTGTAAGATGCTGGCTGCCCGATACTAAGATTTTTAGGCTTTTTGTACTTACTAGCCTACTTTTTGTCAAAGTTTTCCCCCTGTAAGCCCCCCCCCCCCCCCTCGTCCACCCCTCTGAAAAGGTCCTGGCTACACCACTCCTCTCACAACCACACATTTTTAAGTGTCCCTTTTTCTCTACCTGTTACCCTCTCCTCAACCTATTTCCCTCTCATCTCTCCATCACTGCCTCCTTCATCTCTTTCCATCGTCTCTTTCTCTTCCTTCATTGGAAATCTTTTCATCTCATTTCTTGCCATTTCTCATTCCACATGTCATCTAACATTCTTTCCCAAAGTTCTTGCCATCTCCTTATGCCATTTATACCCTTTTCCACTTGATATTAAATTCAAAGCAAAGAGACATTTTCATGTTCAAACCCCCATAACCTTAATATGATGAGTTTGCCTTGTTAAATGTGCTTGTCTCTTCTAATGTGCTTGCTCATTATTTGTGAGGAGGGCAAGTAACTAGTTCATGATGCAGCTTTTATAAATGCAGCAAACATTAACTACTAAATTTAATACAAAGTCTAATTTCCTAATGTCTTGACTTTCTTTCCGATTTCCCCATTTAATGTTGTGAACATTATGTGCATTAGGTCTTAACATAAGTATTATCTCCAACCTTTATATTACTCCCATACAAAATTAGCCTTGATTCAGATGTTATAGCTACTGCAAAAGTAGAAATTTTCACGCAATTAATTTTTCACGCCTTGCCAATTTTGAACTGTTTCCAGTGTTTTTAAATTTGCGATTCTAGGTTTCCTTACATTGACCTACACACACAAAAGGAATATATTCGTACATTGTTATTTTTGCAGTACCAGCTTGGAACATGAAAAGCGCACAAATAAAATGTAGCGTGAAAAATCCTACTTTTAAAATTTGTTGTATGATGCTGCCATTTTGTCTGTGTTTAAATAAAAACCTCCCACCTTAATCAATGGCTGGTATAGAAATAGAGTATAGGAGTCAGTGTGGGCTGTTCCAGTTAAAATCCATACACCCCCTATGAAAAACTACCTTATCTCCCACAAAAGGCTGGGTATAGATTTCAAATGGAGTCACCCATTCAGGTATCCCGATTTGAAATGCACACTCCCTATGTGGAAGATTAAGGTCATGTCTTCCATGGGGGGGTATATTTCAACTGAAAGTTAATGATGATCTGATTTGTGTCAGAGATGATGATAATTATATATTTAGCACATATTTTAAGAGTAAATTTGTATTTGAATTTTCTAGTATATCCTTGGTGGTATTTACCAATAAATACCCATATGTCCCATCCGGTTAATTAATTTACACACAAAACAAATTACTAGCATATCAGGCACTTATCAATGCAAAATTATGAAACATGAACTTCATCTGTGGCATTGTCTTTTTTAAAGACAGTTCTTGTTTAGTTTGATTAAATCAGATAATTGTGTCACAAATTTCTTTGCATTAGAAGTAGGAATGTGTCTATGTTGTATGGCCTAATGTGTAATCTCTTCTTTAACCTTGCTCTGCTGGATTCAGAAATTTCTAAAAAGTGTCACGTTAATGATGGCTGAGAGGCTCCTAGCACCTCATGCATGATTTTGTAGGCTTCACAAGGCTAAAACATCTTACTAAAACTAAAAGACATTGGCAGTTTCGTTTGGATATTTTGTATGCATATCCTCATGTGTAATTTGTAAATACGCCTACATGTATCCTGGAACGTGACACTACCATAAGCAATACATATCAATTGTATAAGGAAAGATCCCCTCCACACAAGCACGCAAGGGCAATTGAATAGATGTGATAGTATCTGCATTTTAATCAGGGAACATAGCAACTCGGATCAAAGTTGCTAATTGGTTATGCTCTACATCACAGAGTTTTCCCTATATTCTGCATCTATTCCTCACTGAATCATTTTCTTACAAAACTACTCTTGAATTTCCAATGATCCAGACTAAAGTTTGTTTGGCTTATTATAATAGTTGAAAATAACAAGAATCATAACATTGTATATTGATATTTGCTGATGTAGTGCATGTTAGAAACCATTGGTTACTGGTTCAAGCTTGGCTCATACACCTGTTCCCAATTATGATATGACATAGGCTTTGTGTTGTGATCATTTCGATCAGTGGTTCGTAACAAAGAAAGTATGAGCCAGTTTACCTAACAACAGTCATATTCTAACGGGTACTACACCAGCAAATAGAATGGGCGCAGCACTGATGCTAGTTGCGCACTGCATAATGCGTGACTGGCGCACACTTATGTTAATTTATGTGAAGGTGGGTTAGGACTTTACTGATGCACAGAGTAACAAAAACATAATAATTTTTACCAATTATAAGCCGAACAAAAAGCTCAGAGCACTGGTAACTTTGATAAACTTTGACAGTATGCCTCTTTTTTTACTTTAATACTTCCTACACACAGCCTACACATCTGGGGGGTTCCATTCCCTGCACATCCAATGCCACTATGGTATGAGAATGCTATTAAATTATTCACAATGCAAGTTTTGAGTGAATTTTAAAACTGTTTATGAGCAATATACTAACTTGAAATGTTTATGCAGTACCTGTAGTGTGTATTTCCCGACCTGCATATCCCAGATGGCTGCCAACGTCCTACGCACAACTTGCAATATTTTGCTAGGAGCGTGATTTTGCCAACTTGCAATATGTAGGATGTTTTAACATAATTTAAGATTGTGTGATTGCCCGAAGTAGGTATGGCACTCAATAGCTACGGGATACATTTTGCTCCTCAATAAGGGCTCATATTGAAATTCCCTTACACAGGAAGGTGTGCGCCATCCTGCAGCTTTCCTGTGCTAGCTGCCTTTTGTTAAAATCCTGGGCAGGGTGTATCACTGATGCATATAATCCATCCGTTTTATGACCGAGCTATCCTGAGGCACGCGCTTAGCGAGGGGAATCCTGCCTTATTTCTGTGTGAAAACCTGGTAGGGTATTTCAATATAAGCCCTAATTGTCCCTTAAACTTGCCCCTCCAAAAATGCCCCCAAAAAAGTACAGTTTTTGGATTTTTGTCCATCCTGAACAAACCATTGAGTCGTTGAAAACACAATATCATGCCGACACCAGTAATGACTATGTTAACTGCTAAACAATTTTTAACTAATCATGATAAAATCAAAGGAACCTACAGAAAATAAAATATAAATACAACAAGTCCTCCATTGAAAACAAACAGCTCATGTATGCATTGGGCTGTTCCAGTTAAAATCCACACACCCCCTATGGAAGACATAACCTTAATCTCCCACACATGGGGTGTAGATTTCAAATGGAGCCACCCATTCGGGTAACCCCATTTGAAATCTACACTCCCTGTGTGGAAGAATAAGGTCATGTCTTCCACAGGGGGTGTAAGGATTTTGACTGGAATACCACATTCAAGTGACTCAACACACACCAGCAGCTGTCATGACTATATAGCCCCCATTATTTCACATATTATATGTCTGACTCCCACTTTGTATGTTGCCGGGTTACTAACACATTTAACTACTATTTATTAGGAAGTCAAGTGAACACAAACGCTATAGTTGCAAATATATGTAGGCCAAACCTAGCATGAAATTAAATCAAATGTACTTGAAAGAAAGATCAATTTCAAACAATGAAAACTATGAGACATAGAGCAAGCATCATATTAATCATGTTGGTGCCGTCCACCGTCCAGTATACTGCTTCCTGTGTGCATTTTCACTTCTATATTCAGATGCTGAAATTATCATTTTATTCAGGATTCTCATTTTTACAGCCACTGGGCAGGGGAAAAATGGCACCAAGGCCGTTACGGCTGAAAATTCCTTGAAATTTACAAACTTTGATAATATGAGGGGCATCAAGGCCACATTGTAAGGGTAGGGCCAATGGCCTGGTGGGCATCAAGTGAGAGGCTTGCTACATCTGACTGATTATGACATGAAGTTATTACATCTTGAATTACCATCACAATGGCTTGTATTGCTTGATTTACAAGTTATTTATGATTTCTCTTTGTTTGTCTGTCTGTCTGTCTGTTTGTTTGTCTATATGTGACACTTACCTGTTAATTCCAAGCCAAGAAACAAAGCATCAGCACATGAAAAATAAAAAAGGAAACATTCTCCATTAATCATATTTGAATGATTAGGATCAACTTTACAGTTTTAAATAACACATACTCACTATTTAGTTAAAATACTTTCCTAATGTACCAACATGCTATCTACTGAATATAGTACAATGCTATCTCCTGAAGATAGCATATTGCTATCTCCTGAAGATAGCATATTGCTATCTCCCAAAGATAGCATATTGCATCTCCCAAGATAGCATATATCTCCTGAAGATAGCATATTGCTATCTCCTGAAGATAGCATATTGCTATCTCCTGAAGATAGCATATTGCTATCTCCCAAAGATAGCATATTGCATCTCCCGAAGATAGCATATATCTCCTGAAGATAGCATATTGCTATCTCCTGAAGATAGCATATTGCTATCTCCTGAAGATAGCATATTGCTATCTCCCAAAGATAGCATATATCTCCTGAAGATAGCATATTGCTATCTCCTGAAGATAGCATATTGCTATCTCCTGAAGATAGCATATTGCTATCTCCTGAAGATAGCATATTGCTATCTCCTGAAGATAGCATATTGCTATCTCCTGAAGATAGCATATTGCTATCTCCTGAAGATAGCATATTGCTATCTCATGAAGATAGCATATTGCTATCTCCTGAAGATAGCATATTGCTATCTCCTTAAGATAGCATTGGTATCAACTGAAGATAGCATATTGCTATCTACTGAAGATAGCATATTGCTATCTCCTGAAGATAGCATATTGCTATCTCCTGAAGATAACATTGGTATCTCCTGAAGATAGCATATTGCTATCTCCTGAAGATAGCATATTGCTATCTCCTGAAGATAGCATATTGCTATCTCCTGAAGATAGCATATTGCTATCTCCTGAAGATAGCATATTGCTATCTCCTGAAGATAGCATATTGCTATCTCCCAAAGATAGCATATTGCATCTCCCGAAGATAGCATATATCTCCTGAAGATAGCATATTGCTATCTCCTGAAGATAGCATATTGCTATCTCCTGAAGATAGCATATTGCTATCTCCTGAAGATAGCATATTGCTATCTCCTGAAGATAGCATATTGCTATCTCCTGAAGATAGCATATTGCTATCTCCTGAAGATAGCATATTGCTATCTCCTGAAGATAGCATATTGCTATCTCCTGAAGATAGCATATTGCTATCTCCTGAAGATAGCATATTGCTATCTCCTGAAGATAGCATATTGCTATCTCCTGAAGATAGCATATTGCATCTCCTGAAGATAGCATATTGCTATCTCCTGAAGATAGCATATTGCTATCTCCTGAAGATAGCATATTGCTATCTCCTTAAGATAGCATATTGCTATCTCCTGAAGATAGCATATTGTTATCTCCTGAAGATAGCATATTGCTATCTCCTGAAGATAGCATATTGCTATCTCCTTAAGATACCATTGGTATCCACTGGAGATAGCATATTGCATCTCCTGAAGATAGCATATTGCTATCTCCTGAAGATAGCATGTTGCTATCTCCTGAAGATAGCATATTGCTATCTCCTGAAGATAGCATATTGCTATCTCCTTAAGGTAGCATTGGTATCAACTGAAGATAGCATATTGCTATCTACTGAAGATAGCATATTGCTATCTCCTGAAGATAGCATATTGCTATCTCCTTAAGATACCATTGGTATCAACTGAAGATAGCATATTGCTATCTCCTGAAGATAGCATATTGCTATCTCCTTAAGATAGCATTGGTATCAACTGAAGATAGCATATTGCTATCTACTGAAGATAGCATATTGCTCTCTCCTGGAGACAGCATATTACTATCTACTGAAGATAGCATATTGCTATCTACCTCATGTGATTCCAGAATTCCAAGTAGTAATTGCAGATTAACGAGGGTGTCTTTCGGGCACAGACAATGAACCCTACCCATCATTCATCAACATATCACTCAGGTATCTAATCCGTTCACAAGCCACACACATCACAGGCACCAAAATATATACCTTGATGGATTACAATACCAGCTTTTATTACTTAGTCAAAATGATGGGACAGTGAATACTCTGTGTAGGGCTTTGTCTAGTTGCCTGTATGTTGTTTGACAATCGAAGTGTCCATGCAGGGGTGAATGTGTAGGGCTGCATTTGTAAACACCTCCAACATGGGGACATAAGTGTGATATCCTACATTCCAATTGGGAAACAAGGGTCCATCTTCAGTTCATAAATACGTGCTGATAAATTAAACATCAATAATTTGCAAATTTCATATAAATATTTGCACCAGTCCATCTACATAGAGCAGCCGTTTTATAAAGTGTCAAATTATCATAATTACATCTATTATTGATAACATTTTAGTTATTTACAATTTTTTACAAGATTTCAAAAATGTATAAAAAATGCAATAAATTTAGAACAGTAATGGAAATGTAATCGCCATTTATACAACAATTTTCCATTTACGTTAAGCTCTTGAGGATATATATAGATAGATATATAGATTGTTTATTTCAGTGCATCATGGTTGTCATGGGATTTATGGGCTGTTCCAGTTGAAATCCATACACCCCTTATGGAAGACATGACCTTAATCTTCTACACAGGGGTGTAGATTTCAAATGGAGTCACCTATTCAGTGTCATCTGCTCTAAAATGGGCTATTCCAGTTGAAATCCATACACCCCCTGTGGAAGACATGACCTTAATCTCCCACACAGAGGGTGTAAACTTTGCATGGAGTCACCGATTTAGGTAACCCTATTTCAAATATTCACACTCTGTGTGTGGAAGATTAAGGCCATGTCTTCCGTGGGGGGTGTATGGATTTCAACTGGAATAGCCCAATATCAGTCTTAGCTTAAGGTGGTACTACAGCCCCTGATAAATTTTGTGATTAATGTTGCATTTTTCTCAAAAAATAACTACACACTGGTAACAAAAGTTATGTATATTAAAGGAGCAAGGAATCCAATTACTTCTTCACTGAAATTTCAGTGATTCAAGACAAGTGGTTCATTATTATATGTTAAGAAATGAGGTACATTCTAGTGGTACCTCTTTTCTTATCATAAATAACATACCGCTTGTCTTGAGTCACTGAAATTTCAGTGTAGTAACTGGATTCCTTGCCCCTATAATATACATAACTTTTGTTACCAGTGTGTTAAAATTGTTAAAGAAAATGCAAAAATAGTCACAAATTTATCAAGGGGGGTAGTACCCCCATAAGAGTGGGAGTTTTATCTACGGGGTATCATCACTCAGCTTAAGTAGCTGTGTGTTCTAATAAAGTAATTTGCTTACGCTTAACATTTACTGCACAAATATAAATTTTGCCTTTCAGTAATATTCATGCTTTTTCAATATTTTTGGAAAAAGCTGTGGTACAACAATTTGATCATTTTAAAATTGTCAGTGCTTAGTCCAGTTGAGTAAATCATAAATTAGCAATATCTAATAATTGAAATTTCATTGATATCACTGAATCAAGCAAAATACCAGAGGAACAATTTTTTGAAGTAAAAAACGAGATCCAAAATTTTGAAAAGCGAGAAAAGCAAGATTTTCCCCGAAAAAAGGCACAAGAAGCTTTCAAAACGCCCAAAAATGCCAAAAAAAAAAATTAAAAAATTAAAATTAAAAAATTTGCTGCCCTCTATAGTTCATAGTTCAGAACAATGTCAGATGGAAATAAACAAACCTGCCGACTGTCGGCCGGTGTCGAAGAAAAAGTGACAAAATTTGACCTTTTGTTTTATAGTCAAAATATTCCAGTAATTCAATAAATATAATGATATTTGGCCTAAACTTGAACTCATTTGAAATGAAATGTCAGTTTTTATTGAGTAAAGCATAGCTTTTTCACTCGACCTTGTGCTTGCAATGCTGTTGAATTCTGTACTTTGGCGAAGTTGGTACTGCATTAAATAATGGAATTCGGCGAACTTTTATGGCATAAAGCAAAAAGCGAGATCACGATTTTTGCCGGGCCTTACTTATATTCTATATACCACAATAGGGCTGAAGATGGTTTAAAACTTGAGAATAAGAGTGGGCAAAAATAAATAATAACTTCCCTTGTGAAAAGCAATGACAAATGCAAATCTCCATCTTCTTTTAATAACTGAGCAAGTCCACTTTAAAAACAGGAAATAATCTTTGAGCTTCTAAGAAAGATAAAATTGGCATGAAAAGCTAGGTTATATATTCATAACAATGCTTATCCTGTGCATTCAAGAATGTTATTTTTAGTACTCAAAATAATACATTTTAAGCTCAACTTGATAGTTTTGTACTTTGCAATAGTAATAAATAATATGCCTTCAAGCAAACAGGTCTGATATCTAACATATTCAGCTTTACTTCAGTAACATGCCCAAGCAAAGGGGGTGGGGTAAACCCCCTCCCAATGGGTTATTTTCACAATATTATTCAGCTTATTTGGCACACTTTCAGTCACTAAGTTGAATGTTTTTGTGTGTGCTTCCAGAAATTTCAAGCAAACTTAATTTACACATCCAAAGCATCTTATTCTGCTGTATCTCAAAATGGATTTTCACAATGATAATTTTTCTCGGTGACAAAATCACACATCAGACATGAAAACCGATCATAACATAATAATACAGAAAAAACATAAAGAGTCCATTATTTTGTAACCTTTTTTGTTTGATTTGATGTAGCAAAATCCTAAAAAGATTGAAAATTGAAACTGACAGCCCCAAAATTAACGAGCTGGTATAATGACAATTTTCATGTCTGCACCCACACTAGGATCCACAACATGCTCATTTATCAAGGGCACAGTTTTTTAGCCCCAACACATTTGTACATTTATTGAATGACCTTTGAAAATTTGGGTACAAAAACTCATACTCTGCAACTTTTGTATTATGATTGTTTAATTGAGGTTATTGAACTATGTCATTGAGATGAGGCCATTGTGGTTCATATTGACATGTTTCTCCAATTTGGACACCTGTATGTAACCACCCATCCATCCATCCTTCAACATCTTATAAAAACACAAAAACTGCCAATAAGCATCACAACCTGATGATAATGATGATGAGTATGATGTAAGTTATCTCCAGATGTGTAATAATGATGACAAGACAATTACAATTGCATATGTAAGTTGATGATTCACTCTCCGTATTATACCAAGACCCCATAAATCAAGCCATATTTATGGACTAACGACAGCTATAATTAGCACGCCAGTGTAGAGTATCATCACACTATCCTAAGATAAGCTTTGGATGATTAATGTGGTATTAACTGATACATTTTTACATAAATATTTGACGAGGCATAGATTTTAATAAAATCTCTGAACATAATCGCACATTCCATCTAATCGATGTCTAATGATTATGATCAATCATATTAGAACACGAGGAAGAGCATGCAGGAGTGGTTATGATTTTCACATCTGCTGTTAACACGGTTAATAGTATCTTCTTTAGTCTAACCTGTTTAGTATTTGTGTTAAAAAATTCACATTATGTGTCGCAATCTAGCCAAATGAGTTGTTTGTTGAGCTTAGCCAATATGTACTTTTCTACATGGTTGTATTGATCATTTGCAGCGCTAAATTTTGCAGAAACCCCCATTAAAATTAGATATATACTTCAAAGATACAAACTGTTGAAGGGTCCTAAAAACAATAGAAAGAGTTTGGCTAGCTATATCTAAAATCAATATGTCTGACAAACAAAAAATTTGTCTTGACCGCTTTGCTTTGTTTTGCTTTACTTTGTTTCTATTTTCTTGTATTTTGTACATAAGATAAGTTGAAACTATTATCTCGATCCACAAGATTTTTACATGCGCGTATTTTGGGGGGCTTTGGGGGCACCAGCCCCCCGGGGTCAAAGCAGGGGGGCGGCAAAATTGAAGGGGCGGCAGGGAGAAGAAGAAGGGCCGGGAAGAAGGGGTGGCAAAAAGAATTAGTAAAGAAAAAAAAGCTAAAATGTGAAAAAATTGTACTATACATCAAAATGTGTTGCTTTTGGGTAGCGCCTGTAAATCCTTTTTTTTTTTTTTTTTTTTCTTCACTTTTTCAAACGACCGTAAAAAAAATCGGGGCAACCTTTTCGGGCTTTTGAGGAAGGGGCGGCAAAATTGGCTTTTCTTCAGCCCCCCGGGGAAGGGGCGGCCACGGTACGCCACTGTTTTATGATTTGATTTATGAGTTGACTCACCTGGATTCAATCCATTCTGGAAGTTTTCTGCAATATTTTGACACAAAACTAACTGACCATACACTTCTAGTGCCCGTTTCTATTCATCGTTATGTATTCTTCTCCCGTGCATTATTTTCGCGAACTACCCTTCACAGCCCAAATTATATAAACCTGCACGCTAAACAATGCATTATCTAAAACCTGCACGCTAAACAATAGATTCTAGATAATACGTGCGCCAAATACTAGAAATACTACTTTCACATAACCATATAGTAGAATTAGGTGGCGCTTTCGACACAGAGGTCACATAACTATATATAATTGTCTGTTCGATATATATACCATCGAAAAAGTACGAATATACATTCTGTGGTGTTAAAATGGTATAGTTACAAACGGTGTTCTATAATAGGGTACAATTACCGAATAGGGTACAACTCGCTAGACTTGAGTCCAGTCCTCGCACGGAGTTTAGGGTTGGGGTAGGGCAGTCTTGTAATAAGACTAGTAGAGTTGCACCCTATTCGCAATCGCTCGTGCAAATATCATTGTCATAATTATTATGATTAATGACCTCAAATAAATCAAACATCAAATGAGAATAATCGAGCTTCTATTAATTAAAAAGGGCCAAAAACAGGTGGATCATAATTATGCAAGATGACACCATTGCAAAATATTCAGCATTTTACAAATGAAATACATGTAGGCCTATATCTAAAATAACATAGCCGGGCCCGGGAAACACACACTAGCGCATAATATCATGATCATGCTTTATAATATATAGGCCTTCAAACACATGTGTTTGAAGGCCTATGATAATACTGAACAAATTGTTAAATCCCAATGTCGTGTGTTTTAATATAAGTAGATTTTAAAGTTCAAATTATAGAGCTATAAAGTCCAGTTGATATTCACCGTAGTATACTAGTCGGACATCTAAATCGATCGTTTCGAACTGGTTCAGTGCTCTAAATGATCACAACATAAAGTCAATTAGTTACAAACCATGCGTGAATAAGTTACTAAAGTATGACGATGGCTAATCGATACCATTGATAGCTAACTTATACAGGGATTGATTTTCTTTACCAGTTAAATGCTACGTAGCTGGTCAATGTCCTGACGGTGTTTTTAAGATGTAAGATATTTTCCCTAATATTAAAACTAATATAATGAATGCAGCAATTAATATTGCCTATTGTTTTAATAGGCCTACACTCAAAGTGTATGACGGATATGTATTGTGCAAATGCATTCGTCAAGATAATTGCACTTGTTATGGAGTTATTGCATTTAGCTCTTGAGCCTATCGGCTCTCGAGCTAAATGCAATAACTCCACGGCGCGTGCGATTATCTTGACGAATGCATTGCACTCAGTTCATTATCCTTATCATATCTTTATGCTTTATGCTTCTGAAGAGAAGGAAAATAGGTAAAACTCTGATCTACAATGTACTTTTAAACAACACATTTTTCAGGATTACATCACAAAAGTCTGTATACATCCCTGTCCTAAATCTGAGTTAAAAATAACAACTGGTATACAATCACATGTACTTCAATTCAACATACCCCGGTACATCACCAATACATCAAAAGTGTGCTTAAAATAAAACTTGTCAATGATCTACATTGTTAACATTGAATATTGACATCCCGTATACAGACGATTATCAAACAAAGTTTGAACAAGATCTTATTTCCTATCAACAGACACAAAAGTACAGCTTGCGCAGTTTTCTTTTTCTCATTTTACTGTCTTCAACCCTACATAGAGGATCAATAGAGATTCTCATAACACTAATAAATTTTCTAATATCAGATCATGATTATTTAGCTTCCAAATACTTTATTTATAGAGCAGGGTATTAGTAATAATGTGGTAATGGTAGCTCTTATTTATAAGGTGTCCCAAAAATCATGTCTAGAAGATGGCAAACTGTAATACACTTATAATTATGAAGAGTGGGACACCAGGCAAAATAATCGGGGGGGGGGGGGGGAAATTGAACAATTGTCCTGCTGAACAGCTATCACAAATGTGACTTGGCAATTTTAATGCCAAAATGAAGATGCACATCACACATTTTGGTCAATCTGTCCTGATATCTCATGCCAGGGGGGGGGGGGGCAACTTCCCCTCCCCTGCCACGGCTTATGAATATGATCTAAGCAAGCCTGAAATTCTAATTAAGATTTGATGAAAGGTCAAGAGAGGTATCTGGTTTACAGGGCAAACTAAACAACTTGATTGTGGATGTGGCAGTTTATTGTTGGCTAACCAAGGTATGCACAAATGGCTGTGTTACTACACTGTGACAGAGCAAAGTACTTGGTAATTCATCCACTCCAATCTTGTTTGAGTTCCATTACACACTCTTACTTGATGCAACAAAAAGTCAAATAATCAAGTGAGAATATTCGCAACTTTTTTAATTCGCAAATTGGTCATTTAATCAGAAAACTCTGCTATAGGTTATCTTGCAAAAGCATTTCATGAGCGTTATCATCTCCTTACAAAATTACAACATCTGCTCCTTTTACATATAATTAAAAAACACCAAACCACTGATGTGTGCAGACAATTTCATACTAAAAATGTCACTCCTTTCCGCAACTTTCACCACAGCATCATCCTGCACAGTCAAGAAAATTATATAAGACCATTTTTGTCTGAGACACACTATACATCTATGGCTCAATATTACATAGCAGACTTCTAATATTTTCACAGTAATATCCTTGAATCCCCTCCAAGCTATGAGGTGTAAGAATAGCCGCATACCTCAATACCTGTCAATAGACAAACCTGTGTTTTCTACAGTTCATTCGTGTACAATGTGAAAAGATGATCAGGTTTAATGTATTTATTGACTGGGTGGTATGTCCAATAAGTGTCATGTTCAGAAGCCAATAAAGGCTAGTATTTAGCACAAGCAACACCTTGTAAGACAACAGAAATGTTCTATATTTATTGTGTAGACTCCGTTATCTTCAGTAGATAGCAAGGCGCTGGCAATCTGCTCAGCTGAGGATGACAAATGTCATATCTTCAGTAAATAGCAATACAACTGTTTAATTTTCAGTAGAAAAAAATATGTTAGTTACTTCATTTGGAGGTTGGCAACAATAGCTTTGTGATATATTTGTCTTCAGTAGATTGCAACATGCTGCTACCAACTAGTAGGTAACAATTAGGGATTCAATCATATTTCACAGTTGTTCATCACCGATTAACAACGATACGTCCGCGTCGTCCGAGTGGTTTACTTAGCGAGAGAAGTAAACCACGCAGACGCGCCGGACACGAGTTGTTAATTAGTGATGAACAACGGTGAAACATGGTTGAATTCCTTTCAACAACGATACAAGCTAAAGATGTCAAATTCACATGATTCTTTCATTCGGAATGTCCGTTGTCATTGCTACTCAACCTTACAAGAAGATCGCGGTATATCTCTGTTGATATCAGCAATAAAACTAAAGAACAAAGCGGTAATATTTAGCTGCTACCGCCAACATAAGAGAGTTTATGTTTACGCATACGTTCCAGGCATGACGAATTTATGCTTATGCGTAACGTGTACGCGTAACCATGTGTTCGCGTATACACGACTGGACTGTGGATTCATCATGGATTAACAACGCTTGGCTCCTTTACAAAGGTATAGGAAGAGTTGTTGAATGTCATATCTTCAGTAGATAGTAGATAGTAGATACAAATGTTTAATATTTTAAGTAGAAACAAAATATCTTAGTTACAATGTGCTTGGTAACTTCATTTGGAGGCTAGCTACAATAACTTTGTAATATATTTGTGGTTAATAAATTAGTAGACAGCAGTATTATGTTACCAACTAGAAAGTCACAATGTGCTATCTTCAGTAGATAGCAATATGCTGTTACCAACAAGTAAATCACAATGTGCTATCTTCAGTAGAAAAGCAATATGCTGTTACCAACCTGCAGGTAACAATGTGCTATCTTCAGTAGATAGCAATATGTGACATGATCAAGGGGAATGAATCACATGTCGGCCCTGGTCGAAAATGAGTTTTACATATGTTTCTAAAGAGGACATTTAGAGCTTTCAGAAACTGAAAACCCCATGTTAATACGACTTCTTTCTGAAGTTACGCCAATTTATCAATCGCTGAAAACAATATAAAACAAAAGAATTTAAACACTTTCTTTGCCAATATCTCAAAATAAATATTAGCGATATCCGACTCATTTCCCTTGATCGTGTCACATATACTCTCAATACAAAGAATGTGCCACCATTCGTAAAAGTACTGTAAAAATAAATCATCACTGTGTCACATGCGTAATTAGTTGATAGAAATGAACTATGTAACAGGAGTTTCTCTAGTTCTTTGGGTTTGATGTTGTTGCTGTTTTTAATAGATGGCAATATGATAAATATCACTTTACTATTTTCAATATATTATAATGTTCTTGGTGAATAGCAGTATGTTAGCTTAATTATATGGTCATGTACATTGCAGCATTGGGATATCTTCAATAAATAGCAGTGAACTTGTGAACTTCAGTTGATAGAAATACATAAAGTTACCAGCTCTGTGCTATCTTCAGTAGATAGCACTGTACTTGGTAAATGACCTTGTGCTTGGTATCTTTGGTAGATAGAAATGTACAATAAGCCCAATCGGCATTGGAAGTTTGCAATGCATTGTGGGACAGTTTTTGCAGTTTTGGGACACTTTGCCCTCTGACCTATTGGGAAAATTCAGACAAATTTGTTTCTGGTGCGTACAAAATATGATCTAAAATGTTTTACAAGAATTAAGACAAACCCAAAAAACATTATTATTGAATAAATTAATTATTTAAATATTTTTAATGATAGCATTATGACAATAATAAATTAATTAATAATAATTACAGCAATTTTGCCGATATGTCAGAGGTCAAAGTGTCTCAAAACTGCTCTCAAAAACCGGAAGTTACAATGGCGATTGGGCTTATTGTTAGCCAATGTACTATTGCTAGTCAACATGCTATTGTTTGTCAACTTCAATGTTATTATAAATAGAAATCAAGCTATATCTTCAGATGTTAACACTTGACAGAACTGATGCTTTCTCAAGAAACAGCATACAAACAGAGGTCTCTTTCTGAATGTAAACATCCCCAATCAAAATATTCAGTTTCACCAACAGTCATCGGACATAGACATAAACTTTAATGAACACGGCCTGTCTTAAATCACAATACCACCATTAAAACTGACATGCCGCTAAGGAAAGTAGACTTTTATAGCTAATTGCACATTTTATGGGCAATATATAGATCCGTTCTCCGGGTAGTAAGGCACGCAAGCTTCACTCACCAAGGTCACGGTGATGATGAATGAATGTATAAATGCGATGAATGAGACAGATTGGTGAATAGCAAACTACAGATTTGATTATGTCAAAGTCATTTCAACACAGTACAGAGATTTTTTACATAGATTTAAATATAATGTATGGTGCTATAAGGTGGATGTCATTAACAACAACAAATATTGTGATAGTATTGAATTATATTTTCTTTTCTTTTTTGGTTTGTTGAAGGACACCATAGACAAAGAGTTGATATCATCTGATCCAATGAGCTATGGTGCTATAGGTGGATGTCATTAAAAAATTGGGAGTTTTGAATCATACTTCTTTACTTTTTCTGTTTGTTGAATGACACCAGAGCCATAAAGTTAATATCATCGGTTCCAATGAGCCCCTTGTTCAAATAAATACACTATGACAGGGATGATCAATTTTTCTGGAAACAAGCAGTACAAGTCAGTACATCTGTGCTTTGATGAAGTCCACATAACATTATCTGCCATCATTCCAAGTAAAAATGCAGTATATCCTATGTCAATTATCAGTAGATGCTGCCTTCTACTTTGAAAGCAGACTGATTCCAAATATTTTCTCCCCAGGCAAAAATGCAGTGTCTGCTGCGGTGTATGTCACTAACACAAATGACCAAACGGGTATGCTCCCCTGGAAAGACCCATTTTATTGGACCATGCCGCTTCGAAAGACCCCTGAATTTGACCAAAACAGAGCACTGAAAAACCCAGATTTTGATAATTTCAGCTAATTACTTATTCCTCACATTTCTGTTTTTCCCATGCGATTTTCATCCAGAAAGACCTTTGATTTTGACTGTTCGCAGCTCCAAAAGACCCCCTTATACTGGTATGCCATCAGCTCCCCCAAGACCCACCACCTCCGAGTTCCAGGGGGAGCATACCCACCCAAATATTGATGATGTGCCCCCTCCCCTCTCCGGGCAGCTAGTGTAACTGATGTGCTCCTGGATCTTCAGTGGAATACAACCTTCATTACAAAATTAAGCAACAGGTAAGTATTACTCTCTCAATGGAGCATTTAAGCTTAATTCCATTTTTCTTGCAAATAGCCACGTTGGTTATAAATAATTTGAAACTATTAAATTATTGTGACATTGCGGGCAATCAGCAATAGACATGGCATATTGTCCCTCAGAGAACCATCACTAATAGTAGTATCAAGAAGAATCCGGCTAAAAACCAACATTGTGTAACACAAAAATGGACTAAATGCTTCGCAAGAGCCAAAGGCTTAGAGTAAGCAATTTGTAACTAAGCAACAGATGGGATGGCAGACTGACCCCATAACTGAATAGAAAGTTCTTGAAAACAGCTAAAGTTAGAAACAAATTAGATCAAGATATAATGGCATCTCCCCTGTAGGTGTGCAGAGTGTGATATAACGCACAAAATGGACGGGCAAGATAGTAATGAATATAAAAATTGTTACAACTTAGAACAAATTAGATCAAGATATATGCCGTCTCCCCGTAGGTGTAAACAGAGTGATGGGGGAAAGATGGTAATGATAATAAAAATTGTTTATGCATAAACTGTATACAGATACACAGCAGTACCATTGCACCCATTCAAATACCCCCAACTATCTCTTAAGAATGGCCTATTTCACTTGAAATACATACACCCCCGGAAGACATGACCTTAATCTTCCACACAGGGAGTGTGAATGTCAAATGTGATTACCTAAATGGGTGACTCCACTTTAAATTCATACTCCTTGTGTGGGAGATTAAGGTCTTGTCTTCCACAGGGGGTGTGTGGATTTTAACTGGAATAGATGGCTAATGGCATGCCCCTTCACGAGAAAGGGGTCCACATCATCCTGTTGGCCACAAAACTTGTAATGTAATGTGTCACTTTTATAACAGTTTACATGAAATATTCCTTGACTTGATGAATACCTTTGAAATTTCCCTATGCCATCTGGACTTTTGACTCAAATTTGTAATTTTTTGCCTTGCTCATGTTACAATTTTTTATGGATGCTAAATGTCCACCAAACATTCACAGCTTATAAAAAATTAAAGCTACTTCTTCAACAGGTGCTTCATTTCACTTACAGCAGTTGAGGCTGCAGCACATTTTGGCCTCTGCAAGAGACGCATTGATCAGCAATCTGGCTACTGTCTATTATACCAGAAAATGCAGTATTATGATGTTGACTATGTTTCCGCTTTGGTTTGTTCCCCATTTGTATCCAGCACTACCAGATACCTATTGCTGCCCCCAGAGATACACTCCTGCCCAGCTACTTTGTGGTTACTCTAGAGCCTGGCTCTAGAGTACCAGATCAGTACCAATCCAGTACCAGTGTGTGTACTGTACATGTGATTCCGATATGTGTACTCTAGAGTACCCACACATGTATTCTACATCAGCACCAATGAAATAGCTGTGTGACAGTGTAACCAGTCCAGTCCGACTGCCGGATCAGGAAGTACTGCCGAATCAGGCAGCATGTTGCCGAGTCAGGCAACACAGGATTTGGTAACCCTTCCGAATTTGACAGACTAAGGACTAAATTGTTCATGGTGATTTTATAAAAGATTGGTGGAAATTTTACTTTGACACACATGAGCTACATGTAAGTTGACAATTTTTCACCGGGCGAAAAAAAAAATCCACCAGGTGGAAAATAATTTAAATAACAAAACAATTTCTAACGGTTTTTTAAAAATTTGATTTAAATATGCAAATCAACTTTATTTTAACTAAAATTGATGAAAAATTACTACTAATTGTACATTCATTGATAATTTTATATATTTTACCTACTTCTTTACTCTAAACCAAGAAATAACGGTATATTAAAAGATGCTCTATTTGAAATAGAGCATTGCATTGTGGGATACCATGCTGCCTGACTCGGCAACATGCTGCCTGATTCGGCAGTACTTCCTGATCAGGCAGTCGGACCGGACTGGTAACTCTGGGTTTTGGTAGTGTAACTTATGGGGTAGGCAGTAGTAAGAATTTTGTAGTGTAACTTATGGGGTAGGCAGTAGTAAGAATTTGGTAGTGTAACTTATGGGGTAGGCAGTAGTAAGAATTTGGTAGTGTAACTTATGATATGTTTGCATTACTATGCATCATAAATGTGTAAGAAAACCACCCCTGGTTCAACTGACTACAGATCCGAATCAAATGAGCTGAGTTTTGAAATGCAAATAGAATGCCAATACAATTAAATGTAATAAAAATTATCCCTACTTTGTCAGTCAGTAAGTTAGTTTATATGGGCAATAACCGAATGTCCTCCAAATGCACCACAAACTCTTAAGAGTTTCTTCATCTCATATCTTGATTAACTTTTCCTTCTCCTTCCAGAAAACAATCTTGTCAAAATTATATTATTATTTAATACCATCATGCAGAAAGAAAGAGATTTTCATGTTCCATACAAGGGTATGTACAATATCTTCAGCCGGAAGAGAGATTTAGAATGCTTTAGTATAGACCACTTGACATGTGATGTCATTGCCTGGCAGTATGCGCGCGAATTATGGCAATATCCATTGTTCTTTGCCCTGCAGTGTGCGTATGCATCATAGTTTGCTCAGGGCACATGCATTTTTAAATCGCCCACCACATTTCATATAGTACAAGAATGCCACTGAACAGTGTAACTGATCATTCAAGCATATCGATAGACCAGTCCCTCGCCTTTGTTGATAAACAATGATGTCAAGTGGTGTATACTTTGGTTTACCTGAAGTCTGGTAGTGACACAGCTTGCTGCAGTATCAAATCATGCAGCAGGCAGAGCATGTACGCACACCTACAAGGGTGGTATGTTAGCATGCTTACGGTGCAAACAAAAATGGCATTCCACACATTGAATGTGAATTTCAAATGGGGTAACCTGAATGGGTGACTGTATTTGAAATCTACACCCACTGTGTGGGAGATTAAGGTCATGCGTGTCTTCCATAGGGGGTGCATGGATTTCAACTGGAACCGGCCAATGGTATCAAAATACATTTTTCATATAAAACACATTTTCTTGCATATTATTGACCATATTAATACAAAATATTTAAAACTGCACAGCATGTGAAATATAAATAACATATTATAGGTATTGTGTTCCCTTCCAGTAATTTGCCGCATTATCCTTCCTCCATTCACCATCCCGCAGGATAGACATGCAGCAATTACATCATCCACAAGCATCACAAAGCTCATCTACCAGCTCTTGAAAATGTTGGATAAAAACAATTAACGAGGACATGCTAACACTTGCTTGGGAGATACATTACATACAAGTTGTAACATAGCAAAGAGGTACCAGGTAATGCACGTAATTGGTCTGACTTGGAGCGGTTGGCGAGATAATTCGGCTTGCAGCATTTGGTACGACAAATCTATTAGGTATGGCTACATGAACATTAGAGAATGGGGCTACACAGACTCTTATGAAAGATAAAATGATAAAAATAATGGCATATTCTGTCATAATCAGCTGCAACATCGCTAAACAGCAGATATGGCATGTATCCCTTGGTCGAAAGATCCAAATATAAAGAAATAGTAAAGGGACCACTTTTTCAAATTAAACTGTTCAAATTAGCCCCTAAAGTCCAGGGGGAGGTTAAGTCATGCACATCATGTTTGTGAATAAATAAGATATTATATTGTATTCCCATACAAGCAAACATATTTGGGAAATATGTCCATTTTTTTAGAAATTCAGCACTTTTTGGTAGAGTGATCTGATTCAAGTAATTGACAGTGGTAAGACTATGGGTGGGGAAGGGATCGATGGCAGTAGAGGTGGGGTTTGCCTGTAAGTAAAAACTACCAACTATGAAAAATTCTACTTGTCAAAGGTTTTGCAACTTTCAGATTGTTGCACCCTACTTCATATCCAAGTTCCCCTACTCCGTATTTCCTCCAAGACAAACACTAATACTGGTACCAGCACTGGTGTAACATAATCATGTCTACCATCCTATAGGCTTTACCATCTTATTCTTATTGGCACTACCGCAATAGCATATGCCTGCATCAAACATTTTGTATGTTTAAAATATGCAATGAATCATAATTCATATCAGGTTTCTTCCATTTAAAGCAATTTCTTGTCTAGCTGCACTTCCTTCTTCTCCTCCTCCTCTATTAAACAAACCCTTCCAAGTTCATCTGATAATAATGAACTTTGGTAAATAAGCAACCTAATGAAAACAATATATACCAAGACAATACATAACAAAAGAAACTAGTACATCACATAGCTGAACCCTAGTACTACCAATCAGACATGCATTTAAGTCAAGCAAGGAGCACATTCAATTTCATCCTGTCTCTATGCACATCACTACCGGTACACAGTGACATCGCCCCGATATCTTCATAGTAGAAATCGCCATGGTAGGTTGAATCCACAGCCACCCATGACCATTTTATTCGACCTTATGAGATGCATATTATTAGCGAAGTGACCTGACTAAGGCTACTGACATAGACGGGTAATTGATTTTTCGCTCTGTGAGCAAGCTTGTATACGACATTGCGGTCAATGGTTATACTCTCTCCACTTGAGTGAGTGCCGCTATAGCCTGCTGCGCGCTGTAGTCCATACAAGACCAACGCAATATAAAATTGAGAGTCTTGGTCAAATTTTGAGTTCAAAACGTACGGCCAATTTTCAAAGCGCACGCTAACGACTATAATATCTGTTCAACACGTATTTTCAAGTGTATGAGACCACATCTGGTTTCTTGAGAAAAATTCATTTACGGAGATATTCATCATTTTCTAACTCAGTATCCGAAGATTTTCGTCTGATATCAAAATCGTGCATAGCAATTCACGTGTATCGATCCCGTGTATTCATTTTAATGTCACTGCTGCACCAAATAATTATTAGCCAGGCGATGTCGGTGTGTGGTACTACCGGTAGAGTTAGGAGCAAGTAGTAGAGGAGTACTGCCGGATCAGATTTCCTCATCTCGTCTCATGAGTATGTTACTCTCTACCAAGCTATAATGTTCACTATGTATACAATATGAAGCCAACTTGGAAAGCAAGTATAGTGTGTGGAAGCTTGTAGATAATAGAATAAACGGTTGAAACAGAGTTCAAAATAAGCTGTAGTATGTTATAAATAATATGGTTATTGTGAAATAATTACAATTACAGGCATGAAAATGATCATCCATGAAAAAACCTGAAAAGTTTGAAAAAGCCTGAAAAGGTGCATGAAATGAGGCTAAAAAGGCCAAAAACAGGCTGAAGTTAAAAGGAAGTGCGGAAATTTGGACCACAAAAAAGTATTAAATCCTGCAAAAGCAGGACAATTCTCATGCCTGCAATTAGATAGCTGCTATCTACTGAAGATAGCACAATAGAAATAACATCCAGTAGTTAACAGCTATCTGATGAAGACAGTTTAATATCTATTTTTTCTTCAAAATGTGCCGCCCTTTTGGAATTGTAGCTTTGTCAAGTACCCCATTGGAAATAAGTTATTATCTACAAAAACTATAAGTTATTATCTATTAATGACTAATGACTTTAATGGATGATCCTGTTTTAACAACATTAAGGGGGTACTACACCCCTGGCCAATTTTGTGCATATTTTGTGCATTTTTCTCAAAAATTATAGCGGATTGGTGACAAGTAAGAAATGTATATTATAGGGACAAGGACTACACCTACTACACTGAAAATTCAGCAACTCAAGGCAAGTAGTTATTGATTTATTAATCAAATATTGGTTTTCCCTCATTTTTGACTGTAACTCCACAAATGTTGTCTGCGTTGAAATAAAATTTCAAGTGCAGTAGTTGTAGTCCTTGCCCCTATAATATACATATCTTACTTGTCACCAATGCGCTATAATTTCTGAGAAAAATGCAAAAATAGGCACAAAATTCGGCAGGTGTAGTACCCCCTTAATGCTTGGAATTACTATCTTATTTTATTTTTGTAAATTTGCCCCTTTTTAAAGATAGTTTTCATGTATTTTTTACAATGTAGCTTGATGTATACAAAAAAGTATGTCCAATATTATTATTATCTTTTAAATTCAATCATTCAATCAATCTAAATGTGAAAATATCAATATTTCAGGAACAATATCAGTGTGATAATAGTGCATTGACCATAATTCATCACCAGATACACACCTTACTTCCAACATTTGTTAGCAAAATAGACATATGTGACGTGTCATGTCAAAAGGAGACACTTTTGGGCATGATCTTAAATGGAGAAATAGCCAAAAATCTGCCCGGGTGATTATTTCACAATTTGAATTTGATGCGAATTTGTGATGTTATTAATGTTAAAGATATTGTCTGATAATTTCAGACCGGAATATAACTGGCATCTTGTACTTTTTGAGACATTTTACAAGGTAATTCCTACTCTCAACATTGTCAATAATATTTTTAAAGGCCGATATCTCAATTTCCAATTTTATAATACCATAACTTACAAACTCAATATCTTCGCTTAGGAATGTCCGATTTCACTGGGGAAAACGGCGTTGTGGAGCAAAATATCTCTTTATTTAAGATATGTAAAAACCTCAAAATTGATAACCTGCCCAAAAGTGTCTCCTTTTGACATGACACGTCACATATGTTGCCCACAACAGCATAAACTTGTATTTAGTTAGCACAATGCAGTACTTTACTACCACTAAATCTTTTCCAGTCACCTACAATTAAGATAACGAAAAATATATGTGTTTCAGACACATAGAGTCAATCTTCCAACTCCGTTGATTAATCCAATCATAAAGTGCCTTGATGCTGGTGTTTTGAGATTCTGTAAATGTTAATCAGCCAGCTTGTGTCCTTATCATGTTTATGACACATATCGAGGGTTCAGAACCAGAAAGCTATATGACCATGCAGCTCTCACAAAATGAGCATAAAGCAGTATACAGACTTTTTATTATACGTACAATATTGTATGTACAATATGTACGTTATTTAATCTATTGCATTCTATTTCCAGTAATGTTTAAGTTCTAACGAATGTTTGATGACGTAAAATCGATAATATATTTCTGCTAGATATTGTATGTAACATATTATCGATTTTTAGTCATCAAACATTCGTTAGAACTTAAACATTACTGGAAATAGAATGGCAATAGATTAAATAACGTACATATTGTACATACAATATTGTACGTACAATACTCAGAGTCTGAAGCGCGCTTAAAGTTGGCTCCTTGCTTTAGCCTTCAAAAATCAATATTTCCTCCACAATGTCTTTTGTTTTCAATTGAATTTGTTGTCATGAGACTGTATCTTCTCATTTTGTGGGAGCAGGTGATTGTGAGTTGAGGCTTTCTGGTTTTCAACCCTCATTATTTGGGTTCAATTTCAGAAGACCAGGTTTTAACATCTACAAGGATGTCAACTGCAGACAGCAAGTCCCAATTTTTTTTGTTTCAAAAATTTCAAAATTGTACATTTGCATGAACATATTTGGAATCAGTAACATGCATTAGAATGAGTACAAACAAGCCCAGTATATGTTCAGTGGTTCTTAAGGCTGAGTTCACATAGAAGTATACGGTATACGGTATTCGCTATACGAAATACGCTCATTCGATCAGGCTGAGTTCATATAGGCGTATACTATGTGAACTCAGCCTGATCGAATGAGCATATTTCGTAAAGCAAATAGCGAGTATAGGTCAGTTTACCAATTTTCTTCGTCTAATCAAATGCTTGTAACTTTACTTCTTGAGGTCACATTGCATTCAATGAGGTGTCATAATGTGCAGAATTAGATAGTGCATCTATTTTAAAAAAAAGGATTTACCCACATATGGTTTAGTTTTAAAATTAGGACGGTATACGCTGCACTAAACATCGAACATGCACGATTCCCACTATACTATTATACGCAGGTATACGGCCTTTTCGAATAGTGCCTTCTTATGTGACCCGGTACTATGAAATTACCTTGCCCGATTTAAGCTATACGCGTACACCTGCAAAACGTGCACCGTATACCCGAATAGTTTACTTCTATGTGATCGTAGCCTTATGTGACCCGGTACTATGAAATTGCATTGCTCGATTTAAGCTATACGCGTGTACCTGCAAAACGTGCACCGTATACCCGAATAGTATACTTCTATGTGAACGCAGCCTAAGAGAGCTCTTCATATTTTGAGAAAACATCTTTACATTTGTTTTTGTACTTTTTATGTTGAAGCCTATGGCCACAGCATGTAAAACATAAAGGGGAAGTTCAAGGATTAGCCTAAGATTAGAATTTGTTTACAATCAGTGACATAGCTGGAACGTTTATATGTGACATTAAGTCCATAGCAAGGGGCAGGGGTTCTAACTTCTGAAAATGGAAAATCTGGAGAGAAATATGATTAATTTTCTAATAATGCAAGGCTTATTTCTTTGTCTCATTATAAAATTTCATGGAAAAAATGGCACAAGGAAAAAAAAAATTACATATTCCCTATAATACTGAACATTAAGGGGGTACTACACCCCTGGTCAATTTTGTGCCTATTTTTGCATTTTTCTCAAAAATTATAGCGCATTGGTGACAATTAAGATATGCATATTGTAGGGGCAAGGACTACAACTATTGCTCTGAAAATTCAGCAACTCAAGGCAAGTAGGTATTGATTTATTGATCAAATACTGGGTTTCCCTCATTTTTGACTGTAACTCCACAACTGCTGTCTGTGTCGAAATAAAATTTCCAGTGCAGTAGTTGTAGTCCTTGCCCCTATAATATACATATCTTACTTGTCACCAATGCGCTATAATTCCTCAGAAAAATGCAAAAATAGGCACAAAATTGGACAGGGGTGTAGTACCCCCTTAAATGCACAGATTCTTGATGGAAGGCAATGTCTCTCCAGTTAATTAACCAATGATACTTGTCAAAGATATTTAAAACATTCCGAACATGATATCATGTTAAAATTGGAAAACGTTGAGACACAAATCATGTTACCTATTAAGTGCAGCCGACGAAAAATTACAATAACAAACATTACATTATAAATGAACTAAATCTGAGTCAAGTAAACCTCTGCTATCCCCTATGAAAACACCACGGCATTTTGACAATGCGACACGGCTAAGGTTGGACAATAAAAACACAACAGCGAAATGCCAAGTTGGACAGGCAAACACGACGGCAAAATGCAGTCTAAGTTTTCATAGCCTAACTATTCCCTGAAGGAATGGATTATGACATTTCTACCAATATGACATATGAAATGATGCAGTTATGTATGGTATAAAGGGAGAGGAGGAAAAGAGTGATATAACCATTATCCTTAACTCCCTCCATCCAGGCGGTGTTGACTATAATACGTTTATGGGACCTTTGGACGTCCAACCGATCGATTTGAACGTACCATTGGCCAGGAGAGGAGGCATCTCTGTAGACGATAAATCAATATGACCTTCATCAAGTGAGGATCAGCCAAGCACGAAAAGTTTCTTGTTTAGCGCAACTGGCACATTATCTTTAAACATTTCTTACTGTAGGCCTAATCATAATCATAATACAGGCCTGCCTCCAGTGTAATGTGCGAGTAGAATGATTTTGATATTCTTCTTGATTTGATTAGTATTATTACTATTTCTTTTCTTTTAACACCTTTACATCATAGGCCTATTATGATACAGTTACCATTTTCCATATCGCCTTCCAGTTTGCAAAAGGCGATAGAAAATAACGAAATACCCGCTGTGTGATGGTTGAAGGCTCTGATATAAACTACGGGGACAATTTACTGATGGCATGAATAATTATATATAGGCCTATCAATATTTTTTTGTGGGAACAAGTTAATTTAATGGTTATGATTCTCAATATTTATTGCAAAGTATTGGTTAGTACTTTTATGTATTTTCCAATTGGATTTAAACATGTTTAATACACACCTGCATTTGTAATACTTGTTGGGGAGTAAACTTAATATTCTGTATGCGTGGCCTGAACCAAAGGTCTGTAGTGCAAATCTGTTTATTTGTCCAGCGTTTAGAGAACGTGTACTCAACCGTTGCTGTCAAAAGACCTTTGATTCTGGATTCTTGTCCGAGTATCTAATAACAATGTACCATATATGCCTACTGTGTATGTGGTGGCATACCATAATTCTCCACTGATGTATAGAAGAGTATTAACAAACTTTAGTACTTCTCGGACCTAAAGATTATAAGGGATTATACACCTGGATGATGTTGTATTCATACTTGTGTGGCATGTAAATAAACTAATTAGGTATGAAGCATGCACCCAAGGTTAACATCGTCACACGTCTGCACATGTCCGTAGGTGCTAGGCCTAGTATGAACTTTCATTTAACATTCTAACCAAGCACATGCACCTCAAATCAAACCTTCTACCTCTCCTCCGGCAAACATAGTCCAAGGGTCCCTTAAACGTACTATAACAGATGACAAGTTTCAAATTTTTCTTTTCAAATCAAAAATATCAGAATTGTAAATATTTGTGATAATATTTGAAATCAGCATGTAATATGAGTACAAACAAGCCTATGATTCGGTAGTTTTTAAGATAGCTCTTGAATGATATATTGAGAAAATATTTCAACATTTGGAGTGGGACTTTTTATGGTAAAGCCTATGGCTAGCACACAGAACATTAAAGGGATAATTATGATAACAAAGATTTGAAGCTATAGACCTACACTTTAGGCATTCGACTATGGTGCAATAGGTTACGGGTTCGAACCCTGGCGGTGCCTAGTACGCTCTCGTGGAAAAAATTGAGTTAGCTTGAAATTCCCCTGGACAAGGAACTTACTGCTTATTGTCTCGTTGTAACCCGTACGAAACTCGGGGAGCTGATCCTGGTTGCGAAGGTTATTTGTGGAATGTCTAGGGTGTGCGCTCTTGTAGCAGCAAAGTCCCTGAACTGTTGTTAAATGGTTTATGGAATGATGTGGGGCCATAGTGGTCAGCGGCAACCTGTAAAGTGTGTTGAGGCTTGTGGATCAACGTCTAGGCGTTGTGCCTGTGCGTAGCGCACTATAAATCACTGCGCTTTTTTTAAATTTTTTTTTTATCCACACTTTAGTTTTTCTGGATTTTATGATGGATTCCTTTATGGTTCCTCATTCTTACTACTTAAGAATAAGCAAGGATGTGTTTGCACAAAAAACGCATATCTTAACAATTTTCCAGAAGGGTTTTCACCCCAAACTCACTTTTGTAAGTTCTTAATTAAAGAACTATCTTTAAAAAAGACAACAACACAAATTGAAGATCAAGTTTCATATTGTTGCATTGATGAGTGAACGGACTGCGGGTAATACTCAAAAACTTTCATTTTGAAAACTGAATTTACTTTAAAATGTGTTCTAAATTCAAAATTGTAACGAAAAGCTCAATGGAAATCACATCTACTAAGTTTCACACCAATCCAAAAATCTATATTCAGTTGACCTCGAGGTAGATAAACTGAGCTCAAAAAGAAACTTATAATTTTTTACAACTTGTGAATCACAAGGTCATATCTTAAAATAGTGTCAATCAAAATGAACCAAAATTTCACACATGATTACTTTAATACTCTACTCAAAACACATGTCAGTAACCAAGCAGTTGTCCAACTGACACAACAGCAAAATGCACTGTCATGGGACAGCTTCCTGGAAGTTCCTCCACTTTCACAGCCCAACATTTGGCACCCAGCACAAAACATCTGTGAGAATGCACACATGATCCTTGCACAGATGATAAAACGGTGCTGCTTTCTGCTTTTCATACACTTTTTTCATGAAACAGGGCTGGGCTGTGAATGTGGTCCAGGAAGCTGTTCCATGTCAGTGCATTTTGCTGTTGTGTCAGTTGGATATCTGCTTGGTTACTGACATGTGTTAAGATTAGAGTATTGAAGTAAACCTGTGTAATTTTGGTTCAATTTGATGGACAGGATTTCAAGATATGACCTTGTGAAAAAAATATAAGTTTCTTTTGAGCTCAGTTTATATAGACTATAGTGATTCATGAGAATCTAATAGTTGACCTTGACATGACCTTGAACATTTTTGGTGCTTAATTGTGATTACATCCACCAAGTTTCTTTATCCAACAATTATGCTCAGTTGAGTACCTGATGTGTGATTTGATGGTATTTTAAGTTGATTGTAAGGTGGTAGTTGTATTTAAGGTGGTAAGAGTATTTCTTAGATATTATTACTACACTTTGGGGAGAGAAAAGTGTGCTAAAATGTTATGAATTTGAAGAAAAAAAAAAGCGACCTGAGAATTTTGTGTTTTTCTGGGGCAGTCGTAAAGTGCAAAAAAACAATTGTTTTTTGGTTTCATGACCCTCCAGCATCTCATCTTATGACATTAAGGGGTACTACACCTGCCCAATTTTGTGCCTATTTTTGCATTTTCTCAAAAATTATAGCGCATTGATGACAAGTAAGATATGTATATTATAGGGGCAAGGACTGCAACTACTGCACTGAAAATTCAGCAACTCAAGACAAGTAGTTATTGATTTATTGATCAAATATTGGTTTTCCCTCATTTTTGACTGTAACTCCACAACTGCTGTCTGTGCTGAAATAAAATTTCCAGTGCAGTAGTTGTAGTCCTTGCCCCCATAATATACATATCTTACGTGTCACCAATGCTCTATAATTTTTGAGAAAAATGCAAAAATAGGCACAAAATTGGGCAGGGGTGTAGTACCCCCTTAATAACTAATATACAATAGGCCAATCATAGAACTAGACACCAAGTCTAGTACTTCCTCTCTAGGATATTGATGCATGGATACCATTGATGACAATGGTCTAAAGGTGGTTTGATCTTTGACATATAAAGCTAGACTAAACAAGGAATGATATATTACATCTTGATCAGTATTTCTTGAAAACCGGATGTTGAAACTCACTCTGGAGGAGGTGACATAATGGGCTATTCCAATTTAAACCCACACACCCTCTGTGGAAGATTACCTTATTCTCCCACACAGAGGGTGTGATTTTCAAATGGGGTTACCTGAATGGGTTGCTGCACTTGAAATCTAGACCCCCTGTGTGGGAGATTAAAGTTATGTCTTATACAGGGGGTGTATGGATTTCAACAGGAACAGCCCTATAAGTCTGCCATCAGAAGTTGAAGACACACTTCATTTTGCCGTTGATTGTATTAAATGGATACACCATACTGCATAAGCTCTGTACCATTATTTTTACCCACTAACAAGTTTATCATATTACGCACTGAGTATAAGCTTATATATCATATTATCCACTGAATATTCTTGTAACACAAAAGTGATGTAATAGCTTGATCTAATACAATTTGCAAGTGAAATTGGTTACTAAACAAATACTGTATATAACAATATAAGTATGAATAGTGTATTTTATCTACTGAAGATAGCGCAAGAAAAATGGCAGCTATCTTATCGCATATGGTTTCTCAATGAGAGGTCCATGGGCCACATCTGGTTCGACAACCAATTGTGGTTGGCCCTCAAACAGCTCTGAAATGTACAGTAAAATAGCAAAAAAATGTGTATTTGGTCCTCCAACACAAATCTTGGAAATTACAAATGTATTTTAGATCTCAGTGACCCACTAGCAAATATAATTGAGTACTCATGTTATCACAATAGAAATAACTACTGGTAGTCACCAGCTATCTACTGAAGATAGCACAATAGCAGTAACAACCAATAGTTAACAGCTACTTTCTGAAGATAATACAATAGAAATAACTACTGGTATAATCATCAGCTATCTACTGAAGATAGCTACAATAGAAATAACTACTGGTAGTCATCAGCTATCTAGTGAAGTTAGCACAATAGAAATAACTACTGGTAGTCATCAGCTATCTACTGAAGATAGCTACAATAGAAATAACTACTGGTAGTCATCAGCTATCTACTGAAGATAACACAATAGAAATAACTACTGGTAGTCATCAGCTATCTACTGAAGATAACACAATAGAAATAACTACTGGTAGTCATCAGCTATCTACTGAAGATAGCACAATAGCAGTAACAACCAATAGTTAACAGCCACCTTCTGAAGATAAAATAGCACAATAGAAGTAACTCCTAGCAGTCATCAGCTTTCTACTGAAGATGACACAATAGCAGTAGGCCCTAACTACTGGTAGTCATTAGCTATCTACTGAAGATAGCACAATTTAATACAACTTAACCAACCAAAGAGAGCAAACTGGAAATGAATTTTCATTGGACAGATGATTTAAACATTTATACATGACCCAGTAACCTCATGCTACTATCTGATGAGTCCATAATAAGAATGAACCATTATCAAATATGCTAAACCAAGCAATGAAATGAGTTACGTGCCATCTTATGTAGATCCCAAACCAATATCCAAAACCAAGTATTATATTTATTATAGGATAACATATCACCATACAAAATAAAATGCTTGGATTTTACTAATTTAATAACCGGAGCTTCCTACAGCATCTATATACGACGAAGAACACGCTTGACCCTTTTATGCACTAGATATAACAGAGAATAGAACCCCTCAGAATTTAGTTTGCTTTACGGAACTAAAGCCTCTGTCAAAACCATCCACTTCAAAGTACGATGAAAATTTCCGAATTATGAAGATATGATGCCTAGAGCAAGGATAAACAAAGTGGCGAGTCTGTGCATCTTAGAGCGCAAATGAGCACAGATTTACATAAATAACCCTTGGTGACTTGAATCTAATGAGTAACTTGCTTACATTATGGCCTCTAAATCACAGCACTTCTTGTAACCTTGTAAAATTTTTAATATTATAATATTACGGTATTATTTGCACGGTAACTTTATTTGTCAAGATTCCTATGAATTTGAACATTTCTTTGGGGTTTGGCCAAACCAAAACGTCGTTATTTGAAAGGCAAAAATATTTTCAAGCATTTTTGTGAATTTTATATTATTAACCTGTAACAAGTGAAAATAGAAAAATTGAATCTTGCAAACATATTCTAGTAACAAAGGGCCCTATCTGCAATAGCTGCCTGGTGTCATACTTTAGATATATGTACAACAAAGAATGCAGAAATTGTCAAAATTTATATAGGGCAGCTATTGCCTTCTTGCTCTAACCCCATCGATTTGCAGTGAAAATATTTTTCATTTCTTGAAACTCAACATCTGTGTAATTCCACTCTTCATAATCGTTTTATTATTAAAGAGTATTTTCTCTTGAAGCCCAACTTGTAATACATGATTATTTCAGATTTCATGTTTAGTAGATTCTTCAGAATCAAACAATATTATGTTTATTATTGAGTTAGTATGGAAGTGGAATTTGTCTTACAGCAAGGTTAATATGATTTAATAAATGCTAAGCTTATTAACCTATTTGCTGTAGCTCTACCACATCACAAATTCAAGCCTTCCCTTGGTGCTTTGGATGAAACAAAATATTCCATTTAAAATGTGGAAGAGGGAGTATTAATTTCAGCTGAAAATGATTCAAATGAATCTGCTTAAAAGCAGATTCATTTGAATTTCATACACCTTCTGAGAAAGATTTGATTCTTCCACAGAGGGAGGGCAAGTTTCAAATACAATTGGCTATAATGTGCTACTTCCATTTGAAATTCATATTCCCCCTGTGGAAGATATTTCCATAATCTTCCACAGGGGAGTGTGGGCTTTATATGGATTAGCCGAATTGCGCTATCTCCCATATAGGCCTACAATCATCTTGCTATACATTTCTTTATACTACTTCAATTTGAAATTCACACTCCCCCTGTGGAAGATATTTCCAAAATCTTCCATGGGGGTAGTGTGAACTTTGAATGGCTTAGCCAATGTTTGAGCTATCCCCACATAGGCCTCCAATCATCGTGCTATATTTTTTTTATTAAAGCATTTTCCACTCTGATGTGGCAGTGACGTCAAAGCGTCGAAGCAGCTGTTTCGTGCATCTATGCGGCATCTTTAAGCACATGCATGTGTATGTCAGTGCTTTGAGCGAACACTAGTGATTTGTAGCTGCGCCCAATGAAATGCACACCGACATCACTGCCACATCAGGGTGGAAAATACTTTAGAGCCTTAGAACATTACAGATTACATGCTGGTTCCTGGCTCTGCAGTGAGGCATTATGGGACGATGTGATTCCCTGCTGTGCAGCCGTACCATGTTGTGTATAATCCCCCATGATGCCCTTAGCATTTCTTTTAACAAATAAATGTTGATTTAGTCAATAGATAGGTCTTACAGACTGTTTGGGCTAAAGGTTTAAAGGTATCTTGGTTTGACACAGATATTTTTATTAATTTTATTGTGAGTGATGTATAGATCTGAAATGTGACTTTCTGACTTGGTTTATGGAGATGATGGCACAATTATGATTGAGTGAAATATAAGTTGTATTGTTGTTGTTGCTGTAATCTCCATTATTCATTAGCTAACATTATTATCATCATCAAACTCCTTGTCATTTTTGGAATCATCATTGACATAATTCATAGTCATCACCACCATCATCATTATCATCATCATCATCATCCTTATCGTCAACGTCATCATCATTGTCATCATCATGATCACCATCATCATCATCATCAATTCCATCCCTGTAATCATCATCATTATGAACATCATCAACGTTGTCACCACCATCACTAACAACATGTTCACAAGCTTTTATATATGCTGAACACACAGACACATGGACCCCACACACTCACGCCCTTGTTTGTAATACCTGCAAATGAGGACCTCATTCTGCATATGATTTAATCCAATCTAACAGAGGACACACACACCTGTTTCAGTTGACACACCATGGACCTACCCCATACACACCCAACAACTTCCATCCACCCGTGACCTGTCCTGAACCCCCAAACTTGGACCGCTTTTAAATGCACTTTTACTGTGGACATCGACGGTTGCAGGTGTATCCATGGTTGCACTGTATGTATAAGTAGGTCCACGTTTGCAGGTAATTACATACACACCCCACAGCCACCCCCTACACACACCCCATAGTAACCACTAGTCCCTCTGAACATAGTTCAGGATTGCAATTTGTATTCAACAAAACATTTTATGCAAATTAAATCTAAAACGCACACATATTGCACTCTGCATAATTTACTTTCCATTGATATTTAAAAACACATCCCTGAAGCAAAAAAGTCTCATTAATCATTTGTTTCTCTTCTGGGTACTTGATTTATTTATCCTGGTCTCTGCTTTCTCTCTCCCATCAGATCAAATAAGCATCACCAGTGGTCAATGCAGATTTAGTTTCACACAACCAGAAGCGTATATCAGTTTACAAACCGCAAGTCTGGGTTTTGAATTAGAAAGCGTCATATTCAAGCATGTCTCATCCATTTGACTGGATATTGCATATGCATGGGGTAAATCTCATGGGATATTACCAGAAAGGGGTTCCCCAGACTGCTATAATGTGTCTCAAAAATAAAACACCCAAATGCGGCATGATTAAATTAGATGTAATACTGAAATTGTAGTATATACACTCAATTATGCTGGATCGCAGTGATAGATATTTTTTGCAATCAGAGGTGTTACCTAGAGGATGGGCATCTCCACAGGAAAACAAGAAATCTAAAAGGTTTGCCCCCGGGGGGTACTCAAGTTTGGTTTTGGTAGGGACGTGCCACTGAGAATTTGAAAGTGGACCCATAAATATACCAATTTTTCAAGAAATTTGGGCCCATTGATATACCAAAAATCAAAATTTTCGGCCGAATTTAACCCAAATTGTCTTAGTTTTTACCAATTTTGGGAAAATTTTGGGAAAATTTTGAAAATTTTAACTAGATTAGGGAAAAATTGGGCTATTTTCCTAAAAAATTGAGAAAATTTTGAAAAAGGACCCATTCATATACCAAAATAGGCTTTGAAAAAGGGGTCATTGATATACCAAAAGGCTGAAAATGCTACCCATATTAGCGGCACGTCCCCGTATGGTCATTTGTACTGAGAACCCCCCCCCCCGGGGCTTCCCATGATTTTTAACTAAAACTGACTTGGAATTTTCTGCAGAAATGTGGCACATAGTGCTATTGATTGAAGAATACCATTCCTCCAACCCAAAAAAATCCTGGCCAAGTCTTTTGTTGTGGATTGTTTGCCCTGTCAGTGTTTCTTTGATAACATAGGCCTAATCAGACAGGTGTTTGACTGACATCATTCACATTCGTATCTGAAACCATTGCGGGTTTCAATTTTTTTCTTGAACACCTTGTATGTTCCATATTCTGGGTACAGTTCAGTGAACTAGTGTACAGGTAATACTATGTAAAATCAAAGTAGAGAGAAAATTGATCCCTGTTTCTGGGTATTATACCATACCAATATAGCAACTAGCCAACTAGAACACTGACTTTTTTTCAATGTCAAACTTTGAAAAGGTGTTTGGGGTTTTTAAAGACAATTTTCTTACATATCTATGCTTGTCTGTAAAATATTATATTTATTTGTGTAAATTTCAAAATAAGAAGCCCCCTTTTATTGCTTGCAAAGTATATATTAAAAATAACAGGAAACTGAGTATTACATAGCTAAAAAAAGGGTAAACTTTCTGCTCATTATAAAAAGTGAAGATTTGACCTTTAATTTTGTTTTTGTGTATGTACTGGGCTGTGTTGAAGACAATGTTAAATTACATGTATTTGGTAAAGTATACTTTTATATGATGTAACATTTTTATATTGATGCTGCATTTGTGATTTTTCTTGTGTGACTTTTATTGATTCTTGTGATTTTGAAAATATATAATGAAAATAAAAGCACAGGGCACTTTGTGTCTTGTGGGAAAGATAAAAAAAACTAGAACACTGACTTGAGGTACAGGGTGAAGCTTGGGGAACTATATTGGGAGCGTACTCTAGACTAAAATGGTCATTTTCATATGCAGTAATTGATTCACAAAAATGTGAAAAATGCTCATGAATCTTGATTTCATCTCAGGAACCATTGGGAAGGAGAAAGGGGTTGTTGAATTATGCAGCATGGCCTAGTTGTAATACATAGTGGCAATGCCAGGAATGTTCACAGATAGGGGAAATGGGGCAGATGCAAGTTTTATATCAAAAGTAAATATAACATCTTTTTAGTCCAGAAGGTAGCTTATTTTGTATTTTACCTGTGGAAAAGGCCAGGGGAAAGCTTGTTACAGAAAATACTATACTCTCCTTACTGCAAAATACCACTTTATATGATAACCCAGAGCAGAAAATGTGATGTAAAATCTCTCTTTTTTCAAAGTTTGTCATCACAATAGACTAATACCTTCCCAAGATTGTAGAGGTTATATGCAATGTTTTATCAATCCTAAGATTAACAACATACCTGCAGTTCAAACTTTCATAATTCATCACTCTGAGCTTCTATTTTATTTTCAGAATTATGAACTTTTATGGAAGTATGGCCCTTTGGAATAACAAATCTACGGAATTTCAAGACGGCCTCAATTGTGACTTGCACGCTTGCAATCAACCTGCAGCCTGTGCTACGGATGCAGACCTTAGCTAAACAATGCAGTGTCACCAACATTAATTATTAGGCAAAAAAAAAAAAAAAAGTGTTTGTTTGCCCAGACACGACCGACCCAAAAATCAAAAAACATCATACACTTTTTTTTTTTTTTTTACAATGATATAAAAATAAAGAAAAGAATGTTTTTCCCCCAAAAAAATGCCAAATGACACTTGAAAATTAATATTCCTGGCAATTACAGCTGTCATTTTCCCATTTAGCCCTCCCCAACCATATTTTACCATCAATCAACATCAATATAGAGAACCAAGCATGACAAGTACACGTATGGTCTGGGATTTTGTACTCCAGCCTGGTATTGTTACCAAAGAGGTTAAACTTTTATGGTAAAGTTGAAATACCTAATTTTATACTCCTATATCAAAGCGAGCCAATCAGAAAAGCGGTTAGAAAAGTATCAGTGCAGAGAACATTGATTGTGTGCAATCCGCATTACTATCGCAGTGCTTTCATGCACGCTGTCGCATAGCGTAGGATTTGTTTATTTTTTTGGGCGGGTTGATTTTTAGTGATAGTTTTGTTATAAAAACAGCAAAAATCGCATGTATTTTTCTTCTCGGGTATGAAATACTATTCAAATAGGTTAATGAACGCATATTACTTGTTGCTCGAGAAATTAGAGAAAATAATGCACTTGCGCTACGCATCGACATCAGCGCCGCATGCATTATTTTTGTCTAATTTCTCTCCTACAAGTAATACACGCTCATTAACCTATAATTAAAGTTTGACACAATTAGTACAAAATGTAAGGTTGAATGTCGTATATTTTCTCTTACTGCAACAAATGTACAGATCTAAAAAAAAAAAAAAAAAAAAAAAAAGAAATCGACCTACCGACCCACTCCTTTCTACCCCCATGTCTGGGCAAACAAACACTTTTTTTTTTTTGGCCTTATGTGTTTTCAAAAGTATAGGCTGTACCATATTGAACATAATAAGAGCTTGTGCACCTCTATGGACTTACCTAACTCAAATCTGTCCAACTGCCCTTTTTAGCGACATTGTACCACTAATTTAAAGCTCTATTTTCCTTTCTTGAGGCCTATATTAACCCTAACGCTGATAAATCTTACACAATTTTACAAAGCGAAACCACATTGCATGCATGTATCCCACGTGATGCTTACACAATGTGTGCACGGTTTCATTGGCCGGTGAAACACCCATGGCTACAAGTCGCCGATGGCATGCTTATAGCACCAGAGTGGTTTGGGATTGGAATCCTGTGAGAAACAAACAACTTATTTGTTCACAATCTTCCTTTAAAACTTCCCTCTTTCCTTTCCCAGCACCAAAAGCCCTGTCAGTGTTATAGGGTTAAACAAGATCACACGAAGATGGGCTGTTTTGTTTAAGTTTATTTCAATGTTCATTTTGTTTCAATGATTCCACCTTTGTTTCACAATGACTAACTCCGTTCTCAAGTGTTGCATCTTTTTCTTTCAAAGTTAATATTATACATCCTAGAGTCCTGAATTAACCTGCGGCTACCAATACATCATTGCGCTGCACTATTTTTGTCTAAGTAATCTATACAGCATTATCATCTTTTTCACAATACAGCTAGCACTAGGATCCACAACAAGCTCATCCATCAGTGTGCAGTTCTTTAACCCCGATACATTTGCACATTCATTGAATGACCTTTGAAAATTTGGGTACAAAAAATCATACTCTGAAACTTGAGGTCGAATTTTGCACTATGACTGTTTAATTGAGATTATTGAACAATGCCATAAGGATGAGGCCATCGTGGTCCATAGTGTAGGCTGTCTGAATCCAGCATCTGGGACCATGTGATGTCTGAGTCTATGATCTCATGGGATTGAAGTACGCTGACAGTTTGGTTATATAAACTGTTATGTGAAGCATGTGGCAAGCCGTGGCCTGTTGGCATGGTTGGGCACCTCATACAGGTAGCGATTCAATATACCAAATGCTTTACTAGATGGTACTATGACCACTTTCAATATTTTTGCGCTAGGTTTCTTGAAAAAAATTGCAGATAGTACGGTATTGGCAAGTTCAGTGACATTGGAATCATAATGTCAAGAGCAGTACTCTGTGCACAGAGCCATAGATGAAAGCAAGATGCATAGATAGGCAGGATCACAAAATTTTCAAGTAGGATATTTCACATTGAAATTATTTTGTTTAAAAAAGTGATTAATTAACTTAAAAATTGAGGGGTCAACCATGTCTGTTGGTCAAAAATCAGCAAAGTTATGGGCGTTTTTCTGTGGCCATCATTGACAATGCCTTACAATGGCTTTGTGTACAAAAAAGCAAGTAATGCATCATTTTTCACCACGGTGATCCATTTTACAGAAAGGTAACTATCACTGCATGATGACTTCTGTATCAAGGATAAAGTACCAGCACTTTTAGACTATGTCTCCATATGAAAGGAGTGGGGAAGTAGGGGATTATGAGAGATGGCTAGGAAAATGTGACTTATTTTTGTTTAAATTTTATGACTGATTTGCAGGTTATGAGCTTAAAAATATCCTATACTTCCCAGAATCCTTAGCAACATATATCACTTTAATTTCATCAAATGACACTCCCATTACTTCATTTTGAGAATAGACTGGTTAAACATGGGTCGATAGTCAAGAAATAAACATATTTTGCAAGATGTGGATGTGCTATGTTCATTGAGGTACATTTGGTTACTATCAACCCATGTTGCACTAGATAGTAAATCAGTACAGGAGATTGAAATGGGAGAAAAAAATGCATTGTGGGAATTATAAGATAGCTTCTATGCTGTTGGATAACAAATACTTCTTGCAATGCTACAAATGGCAGCTATTTCCTACAAATAAACAGACCTAGAATTGCATCATAAGTATAAATCCTGCCTTGAGCACTGCCTCTCATTTCAGTCATGCTCTACCATACTAAATCTTGCTCCAGGTTAGAGATACAATCCATAAATTGCATTTAACCCATCTTTTATGGCAAATACTATGCTAACTTGTTCATACATAAAATGAATGCAATGGTTTTGCCATTCTGCTCATGCTTTCTATTTGCTCCCTATGTCAGACACAATTATGTATTGTAAGTATTAAATACATTTTGATCCACTCTGCTATTCCAGTTGAAATCCATACACCCCTGGAAGAAATGATCTTAATATCCCACACAGGGGGTGTAGATTTCAAATGGAGCCATACATTCAGGTAACCCCATTTGAAATTCACGTTCCCTGTGTGGGAGATTAAGGTCATGGCTTCCATAGGGGTGTATGGATTTCAACTAGAATAGCCCAATTTATATAGGACACAATTATTATGTAAATATTGAACAAATTTTGTTCTGATCCATTACACATGTTTTTATACAACAAAGTCACACAAAATGAATCCTGTGGTTTTTATAACTCTGCTTAAATGTCTTACGTTTGTTTCCTTGTACAGTTAAACACAATGTTCAGTATTGATTTATGATATAGGATCATGCACTATTTGCCTCACTTTCAATATTATCATTAAAATGCCTAATTAAATTCCTATAATAAATCAAATACACTCCAATACTTTCAAATCATAGTATTATTTCAAAGACAGCACCCCTTTAAGCAATTATCTCTCCATCCACCCTTCACACTGTGGCAAGGTCGCATGCAATCTTTCAGACTAGACAATGTTGACAGGTGATTCCATAGCATTCACAGTGTGTAGATAACTACACATTAGATATATTACATTGATTTGATTCATGTTATCACCTGTAAATGCCATATACATTCAATTTTAACTAACACATCTTCAGTAGATAACACATGAAATTACTATAATCATGTAAGTCATCTCCAGTAGATACCATGTCAAATGACTGTGTTTGTATTTGACATGCTGTCTTCAGTTCCTTAGTACCAGTTAGTACCACATTTAGTTCCTTAGTACCAGTAATGCTATTGGTACATGAAATGCTTCAGTAGCCAGCAGGCCAAATTATTGTTTTCATGCTAGCTTCAGTAGACACTAGACAGCATGTCAAATGATTTTTCATGATATTATCTGTAGACAGCTTATAAAATGATTCTTTTCATGCTATCTTCAGTAGACAGCATGTCAAACAATTGTTTTCATGCTATCTTCAGTAGACAGCATGTCAAACAATTGTTTTCATGCTATCTTCAGTAGACAGCATGTCAAACAATTGTTTTCATGCTATCTTCTGTACACAGCATGTCAAACAATTGTTTTCATGCTATCTTCAGTAGACAGCATGTCAAACAATTGTTTTCATGCTATCTTCAGTAGACAGCATGTCAAACAATTGTTTTCATGCTATCTTCAGTAGACAGCATGTCAAACAATTGTTTTCATGCTATCTTCAGTAGACAGCATGTCAAACAATTGTTTTCATGCTATCTTCAGTAGACAGCATGTCAAACAATTGTTTTCATGCTATCTTCAGTAGACAGCATGTCAAACAATTGTTTTCATGCTATCTTCTGTACACAGCATGTCAAATGATTTTTTTCATACTATCTTCAGTAGACAGCCGGTTAAATGATTTTTTATGCTATCATCTGTAAACAGCTTGTAAAATGATTCTTGCCATGCTATCTTCAGTAGACAGCACACCAACTGATTTATTTCATGCTATCTTCTGTAGACAGCATATACAATGTATTGGTATATGAAATGTTGTTTACAGTGGACATCATGTCAGATACTTTTTGTCTTAGTAGTTGACAATAAGGAGCTGGACTGCATGCAATCTCTCCCCAATTTCCGAAAGACTGAAAACAGAAAGGCTGAGATTTGCTGGACACTGGGTCAGAAGTGAAACAGAGGCAGCTTCCAGAGTTTTGCTGTGGCAGCCTATGCATGGTAAAAGATCAAGAGGACAACCACAGAAGGACTACATTAAGCAACTAATGAAGGATACTGGGCTAGAGAGACAAGATATTAGGAACTGCATGCAGAACAGAGTCATGTGGAGAGCCATCAGTGGAGTCCGACTAGACAAGTCAACCTAAGCCAAGCTAAGTTGACAATCTATCTCTAGTAAATAGCATGTCAAATGATTTTGTAGAAGTATTTATAATGCTCTAGATACTACATGCTTCAACAATATTTTTTGCTTTCAACTTTACTACAATTTGTAGTAATCATAATCATACATAATTTGACAAATTCCCAGCAAGTTCAGAACCCAAAACCATGTTGCAATATCAGTTGAAATCACTGATATTAAAATACATGCTTTACTAAGCTAACAATTACAGAAATATATCCCATGTTGTAGAAACTTCTTTTCATTTTCTAATCTTTACTCACATTTTCTAACCTTCATCTATATTTAACATGCATGTGCATTTCCAAAAAGGACAGGTGGAACCGTCTCCTCTCTCAGTCAAACCATAACCCACACTAGTAATAGAACACACAGTCAATTTCATTAATATTCTTATCAACTAACACTCTGATCAAATTATATGTCTTTCTCTAAATTTTGCATTAACTCTTCTGTTGTTATTCTCAACTGAATGCTAACTTCGGCTGATTATAAGCATATGATGAAAGCATAATACAGGGTTAAGGAACAGGGGAGGGGGGCTTAAAACATGTTTATGGGTGAACAGACTTTTCAAGTACAGGCATGAGACAGAGGTTCAATCAAAAAAGAGGAAAAGCACCAAAAAGGAAAAAATTAACGAATCTCCTATACTTTTGTACAGGGAAGAAAAACTCAAAAAGGAGGAATTCCTCTAATCCGAGGAAGAATCTCATCCCTGAAGTAGAGTTGGCCAGTCAGATTTTTTCCTGAAAGCTAAAATGACCCTAACATATAACCGAAAGCTTGAAAAACTCTTGGCTAAATAGTCTGAATTTTTGTTGAAATTTTTAGTCAAAATCAATAAATAAAAACACCTGATTTTGAATGATTTTAGCAAAATTAAAAAGAAATTCTCTCATAATGCAAAATCTGGGTCGGTTGGCCAGTAAAACAAGTTTCAGGGTTTTTTATGCCTAAACTATATGTGCGATCTATAACAGGAACTTGTTCAAATAATCGAAATCCTCACATGAGAAATATATCACTACACTCAGCTAATAAAAATACCCAACTACTTATCACTTAAATGTTCCATTAACACTTGACTCTACATTTGGGTCAAAAGTCAAGCATTACTGTATAGCGGGATATTTTAGCGGCATTAATTTTTCGTGATTTTCATTATTCTAGGCAGTTTGGCTGTTTCTTGTATTCATGATTTAAAACAGCTACACATTAAAGACTATGGACCCCCCCCCCAAAAGAAAATCATGGGTTATTTTAATATTTAAAAATGTGCAGTTCTGTTATTAACCACAAAAAACATAAAGATTTTAACCTGGTAAAATGTTCACACTATACAGTATTAAAGCACTGCTCTGACTCTTATGCAGATGTTTTTTAACATGCAGGGTTGCCAAACTCACTATTTTGCAGCCCAAATGTAGTGATATTTTAAGATTTTCCCTATAGAAACCCACTGTTAAGAACAAAATTGGGCGACTTTTGATATTGGCACCTGTAACTTAAGTAGCTTCATGTCCCATAGAAATCAAAAGGCAAAATGGGTGGCTTTTTGATGATTCGGACTGAAAATTTTTAGCAACACTACTAACATGAAGAATAGAAAGCATAAGGCTAGCTTCAGACTCCAGATATGCGTACAATATTGTATGTACAATATATACGTTATTTAATCTATTGCCATTCTATTTCCAGTAATGTTTAAGTTCTAACGAATGTTTGATGACGTAAAATCGATAATATATTTCTACTAGATATTACATGTAACATATTATCGATTTTTCGTCATCAAACATTCGTTAGAACTTAAACATTACTGAAATGGAATGGCAATAGATTAAATAACGTATATTGTACATACAATATTGTACGCATAATACTCGGAGTCTGTGGAGCGCTTAATATACCTTGACCCAGCTGGCTACCAAGCCAGTGGTTTCCTTCTTACTTCTCGCTAGAATCAATTAAGCTTAACACTTTTATCACGTAAGCCAATTACAACAAATTGCTCAAAATTATGAAACATTCACGTAGCAAGCCTCTTTAACCCCAGACAAAATAATGAAATTGGAAGCAATGATTTGCGTCTTTGTCAGACGTTCAACAGACATATATGATTTATTTGCAATAAGTATGTAACAAAAATATATAGCATGCATATAAGGAATCAGCCCCAAAACCTGGACTTATTAGCAAAACGATATTTAGATTTACAAAGGACCCTGATGAACTATCAAAAGTCACCACCCAAGTGACCTACACAATAAGGGCTTATAAATATCTTAAAATAAACAAGAATATTTTAGAGGACCTAGATGAAACCTATCTTAAGTCACCACCCTCGTGACCCCTACAGAGGGAGCTGAATAATATCTTGTTAATATAAAATATAAATATAAAATAAGGAATATTTAATATAGCACCCCAGATGACCTATCTGAAATCACATCCCCAGTGAACTACAAAAGGGAGATTATAAATATCCAAACAAAGAGCACAGCCAGTAATATTATATAAAATGATATGGGCTGAAACCTTTAACAATATTTGTGCATGCAAAATATATAATATATATTCCTGTCAGATGGTTTCCAGGAATCGTACATTCATATAGGGGAAATCCCTGACAGGTTAAATTGGATACTTGATCCATACTAAAATGTCTACATACTTTAATTTGTGTGCATTTCTTATCCATACTTAAATAGATATATGTTTCAAATTAGAAAATCTCTGCCAAAGAAGTTAATGGATCATGCAAGAACTGAATGAGAAATAAACTTCCCAATCCCCCCCCCCCAGATTTTTAAACATATTCTATTGATTCTTTATTTATTTTCGTCAGTTAAGCCTGGGGGTTATGGGAAGCTCTCTGGATTTTCTTTTGCCTGATATATAGGAGACCAAACGGTGACTGCGAGTGCAAATGGTCTATGGTGCAATCCCCTACCCATAGTGGTTTGTCAATATTACGCATATCTGGATGAACTATATCTGTGGGTAATGACATGTGGGTTTGTTAACTCTGCTCTACAAATTGTGTGTGCCACTCGCTTATATTTCTGGTACATCTAAGCCCTGCACCATGTTTTTCTCATCAAACGAGAAATGCTATAAAAGTGTACAGAGAACTAGGATAACATGCCTATTCTATAAAATACAATAGGTCAACCTACTTCTTGAATCAACGTGATAACTAGGCGGCTGCATGAACCTCACGAAAAAACTTGAACACAATTTTTTGATTTTGAATTTTGTTGAACAAGAAAAATTTTGAGGGCATAGTACTTGGCCCCTGCCTAGGCTATCCCATGCCAACCTGGAGTTGATTCCTTCCTTAGTACAAACAAACCTAATCGACCAAATAATAATAATAATAATAATTTATTCTTATATAGCGCATTACATCAAAGACCACAAGGCGCCTTACAATTAAAACATGTGTACTTAAAAACAAAATACCCATTAAAATATAAATATACATCATTAAGAAATAAGAAACAATTGAAATAGGCACACGATGAACATTGCACAAAAAGGTATTGCACGGAAAAATACATGCAAAATGAGTAAAGAAACAACTAAGTGAAATGTTCAAAGTGACGGCATAAGCACTAAAGCAAAATAAGTTTAACCAGACAACAATTGAATAAACAACAGCAAGATACTGCTAACAAATATCAAGCAGAAGATGAAATTAGAATCATAAAACACGAATTTTAAAAAGCCAAGCTGTACACACATAGATAAACACGTGAGTAGAAAACAAAATGAAAATGAAGTATACAGCGAAGCAATAAAAGACATGATCAATTCAATGTAATCTCAAAATTGGCAAAACACTGTATCAAATTGAATATGAAAAATTCTAAACAAATAAGGATCCCACCTGCTAGACCGGTCTTCAATAAATATTTATTAAATAAATACAATAGGTCAATTCATGGTTCTGAACAAGAAGATTGTTTAAAACAATACAAAACAAAACCAAAACAAACATTCAAGCAGCAACTTGACACGTTCCTTGCTTATTAACTTATACCAATCTGACAATTGAATTCTCAAGTGTTCTTGGCATTAAATTTACATCTCCTTAATCCACTATATCATGTGCACATATTCAGTCTGCATTCCAACTGTTATGGATACTTTCATTAAACAAGAATTTTGAGTACCTGACAACTGAAAGTATAATTGATGATGCTGTACAAGTGTACATATCTGTCAAATGTTCAGAATGTCAGAAGATTGACTGCAGCAACTGCAGGACTTTGGGAACAGAGGTCTATTGGTCAGATGACATTCAAAACCAACTTGTGAATGCTCAACATGCATCATCTTGGATTGGACAGGCAGAGTTGAAACAACACTCTTAAAATCACAATACCAGGTCAGTCATATTACTTATGACCCACAAGACAACGACGACGCATAATAATTGTAATGTGATTTGTGATTCTTACCAGATTGTACTCCATTTTATGTTTTTTTTATTTTTTTTAATTACTTGAAATGATTCTTCCATTGTACATAGCTTGTAAATAAAGCAACGTGCAACATTCGATATTAATTCAAAATGTGCAAATATAAGTCATTGATTGCTGCAATGTAGCTGTTATGTGGCTCCATGTAAATGGTCTATGGTCTAACTGAAGTAAACCCTTGATGATGAGATCACCGTCAAATAATGTGGTCATAAACAAATCTCCAGTCTCACAACAAGCAACACGTCTTCCCTTCTGTTACCTGATATAATCTGCAATGAAGAAGACAGAAAAAGGGAAGCAAATTGTGCAAGCAAAGGCTTTTGCATATATACAAGCCTGATGATTAATAAAACTACCTTACTATATACTCAAAAGTTGAAAATTGAATTGATCTTGAACATGATTATTTTTCCATTTATTTTGTTTATTTATTTACCTCTTTATTTACTTTTCAACTTTTTAAATATGCCAGAAGGTCCAAGTGGAAAGGCAGTGCTCTGTTCCCACTATCTAGGCGAGCTTCACAAAGATGCTGCCAAGTAGATTAAAACCAAATCTAGTAAAACACTATGCCGAAGTTAATTTGGGCAAGTAAATATAAGGAATCGTACCATGATCCACCAAACTTATTTTACATCAGATGACTCTACAATTTCCTGATGATACATTTTCTATGAGTTCCTTAAATGCCACACACCGACACCGCCTGGCTAATAATTATTTGGTGTAGCAGAGACACTAAAATGAATACAGGGGATCGATACACGTGAATTGCTATGCACGATTTTGATATCAGACGAAAATCTTCGGATACCGGGATAGAAAATGATGAATATCTCCCGTAAATGAATTTTTCTCAAGAAACCAGATGTGGTCTCATACACTTGAAAAATACGTGTTGAACAGATATGATGGTCGCTAGAATGCGCTTTGAAAATTGGCCATGCGCTTTGAACTCAAAATCGGACCAAAACTCTAATTTTC